>NW_021604766.1:2010956-2025660 GCF_004785775.1 Grammomys surdaster
ATATATATATATCCTGCTGAATCTGATTATTGTTGCTTGTTTGTGTGATTTTAGGGGTTGATCATTAGGTATTTTATAACAAATTATGAGGTCGATCCTTTAAAGAATAATTTTCTCTCTTTCAACAGTGATTAGATGTCTGTAATTCATTGTCTAAGGGTAGAGCCTCTTCAGAATTTTCTATTCCACATTAGCATGTCTATTAGTGTCATTTTTGTTCATATCATGTTTATATAGTACTATGGTTGTGATATCTTGAATGTACTTTCCTGTCATTTATAAGAAAGCAATGTCACAGCAGATGTCCTGGTCTCTCCTCTTTTACAATTTCTTTTTCCCTCTTCCATTGTTTATTTAACTTTAGTAGCAGTAGTTGTGTTGTAGCTGTGTCCCTTGAATTAAGCCCCCTCCCCCTTGGTCAGTTGTTGTCTGCATTTCAAACATTTGAGGCTTAATGTGATGTCTCCTTCTGCTGCAAAGGGAAGCTTCTTTGACAAGGAATGACAGCTATACTTATCTGTGGTTATAAGTGTAATGATTTAGAAGGCAGTCAGAAAATATGCTATACTAGTTGTTGACCACTAAGACCTATGATTTCAATAGATTCTGAATACATTGGTGCACACATTATCTCTGAAGAAAGAACTGCTTATACTGTAAATTTAAACCTTACCTGAAATCGAAAAAGAAATACATGTATATATATGTATGTTTGGGAACAAAATATATTCCAATATTCTACTTAAAGAATGGTTGAAATAAGAACTGATTTTGTAATAGTCTCTTTAAGTGATCTATAGGTATATAGTAATAAAACTAATAATTTTTATGAAGTACTGCTATTAAAGTAAGCAAAATCAAAGAGAATATACTACCTTCTATGTATTTAAAACTCATAAAATAAATAAATGAACATAATTGACTAAAGACAACTCATTTTTCTCACAAATTTACATGAGTGAAACAGCAGATTTTTTTGATATCATTGGGTTGATATGCTTTAAACATGGATAGTTACATTATTACATGAAATCTAATGTGGGCTTAGATACAGTAAGAGGTACATTTAAAAATATGTTATAATAAGAAAGCTCTCAACTTGATAACTTTAAGAAACTCTAAATCAATCAATTTCATTTATTTTTGGAAGAAATAATAAGTAAAAGTTGTATAAAAATCTGTATGTAAAAATGGTCAGCACCACTAACTATATATGTTTAATTTTCTTTAGTTGATGCTAGGAATGTGCAAAGATAAAAAAATGAACATTGGATTTTATGGGTATGAGAAAAGCCTGACAAATATTTGTTGAAGGAAGAATAAAAAGTTCAAGGTAATCTTTGGTCAATATTTTAAAACTGATAAATTACCTAAAAAATAATTAGTAATAATACATCAAGACATTGGTGATTACTGTTTTCACCAAGTTAATATAGTCTGTGCCATCTTAATAGTGATGGTACATTTTGAACTTTTGACAAAACATATACTATATATTGATTTTATTTTCATATGATGTCCATAAATACTGGAAAAGAAAATATAAAAGTATCTACAGATACATACTTGAGTGACTATAAATAAATGTTAAAATAAAAATCTGACATACTTTTTGTTTGATTAAAATAAAAATCTGGAATTAGATTTGACTCAGTCTCCAGATATGAGCTGAGGTTACCACAACAAAATGCCTTATGCCATTATCAGTGAGGTAGCATATAATAAGAAATTTCTAACCATCTGGGTACTGGAAGTTAAATACCAATATGGAACCTGATACTGCTCTCTGAGGCATCTCTTTTTGCTTTGTGAATCATACAACAGCTGCCTCTTAACTCTGCACATATCTAGTGAGTTTTCAAATGTCCAGATTTCTTGTGCTGTAGCACACACCTCTACAGATTTGATTCTTTTGTCTTTTTATATTTAAATAAAAATGTAAACTGATTATTAGCATCTTTAACAAAATATAGGTACATATTTAATGTCCTCAGTGAACTTCCTTGCCCTGACTCTGAAGTCCAATCCAGAACCACAAAAATACTCTGCATTGACTCTAGGCTAAGGTCTGATAAACCATAAATGTAGTTTAATTAAGATTTTGAATTTAAATCTTACACACACACACAGACACACACACACACACACGTTAAACAGGAAGCAAATGTGAAAGTGAATTATGAGATTTTATTAAATTTACCTTAGTCATGAATTCATTGTAATCTATAATTTCAATAATAATACAAAAGACAACTATGTATGTTCATGTTTCTCATGCAAGTGTAACCCAGAGATATTTTAATTAAATTTTCTCAGTAGAATATACAACAATGGTGCTTTCAGCTCTGATGTCTAATCTGTGATGGCTGAAATCAACATTTAGGACAACTTCTTTATCTGTTGTTGCTTCATGGTAATGCAGCAAGCTAATTAAAATTGTCTGAAAGTAGGGCAGTAGTTAGAAAATTGGATTTTAAAAAACTGCTTCAAAACTATTTTATGTGGTATTTAGAGTATCCAGACTCATTTTCAGACAGCAAACTAAAGAACCTAGTAGCATTGCCTAACATTCAGACTAACGACTTTATTAGAATTCATTCAGTCAGGAGAGTAATGAATGCTTCTAGCAAAAAGAAGATATTCAATTTACTATGAAGTAATACTGAAAATGGACATTTAAAAATGAATGGCATTCATTTGAATGAAGTTTTCATAAATCATAGGTATCTTGTAATGAGCCACCAATAAATGCTACCTGTCATGCGAGTACTCATAGAAGGTATTAAAAGCAGCATTGAGAGATGGCTCACTGGCTAAGTGCACTTGCTGACCTTGCAGAAAACCAGGGGTTCAGTACCCATTATCTACAAGGCAATTATCAACTGCCGTACATCCAGAGAAGATCTAAAGCCCTCTACTGGTCTTGTAGTTATGAGGTAAATACACAGTACATATCCATACATACAGGTACTCACATATGTAGATAAATAAATACTTAAAATATCACTAAAGTCAAACGAGGAGATACATGACATATCAATAAATTAAAAAGAAATCAGAACTAGTGCCAGGGCAAAAGCAATTTTTATAATTAGTGTTTTGTTATTAGTATAATTAGTATATAAAATTAGTACATACCTAATAAGACTAGAATAAGTATATTAAGAGCTTGGATATAAATTACAGTTTATTCTTGATGAGTACATGTTCCATTTAAAATGTATTTAACGTATAGTGACAAAATCTATGAGAATAAGAAAAAACTAGATTCTGAAAAACACCTAACGTTTTATTTATTTATTTATTTTATATTTGATGATGTTGAGGAAGAACCAGGTCTCTATCTATTCAAAGTATTCATTATATCACTGAATTAAAAATAATTTATTGCAACATAACTGGGTATTATGAAAAATGCTCAAAAGTTGGACTATTTACTTCCAACAGCCACTCATTAGTATCATTTGATAATACATTAGATATCAGGTTTTTTTTCCAGAAGCTCTCAGTACTTTCTCTGTGTGAAGGAATTCTAATAAATAAATAAAATCATATGCTTATCTTGATCTACAGTAGTAATAAAGGGGAATGAATTACAGTATTAGGATGACATAGATAAGTATGTGAAACAAAACTAGGAAGTAACAAATAATAGAGTTTTCTTAACTTCAATAAAGAATAATTCAAGGGGAAGTAAAATGAAGTCACCATTCCAATGCTACAAGATACATAGTTCTGAGTTCTGAGTAATAAAGCAAAAATTTCTTTATAATGATATAATATTTTAGATTGTGTTACTTAAATAAAATAACTGTTTTAAACACGAGTAATAATGAGGTAACATAATTTAGAAACCTTAAGACATTTCTGCAATTTCAATGATATGCAATGGTCAATTACTAAAATTAAGAGTTTAGTCTTAAATCAAGAGTCTGGAAGAGCTCCTCAATGCCCTGCCTATTCGCAAAAATAACTACTGATGGAAGAAGTCACTGTCTTCAACTATGTACACATATAGTTACCCACCAAAGTCCAATGATTGTTGTAAACCAATAGTCACTGGCTGGTTTAATTCAGTAGGTCTCATAATAGAAACAAAAATAAGAGACATTGATAGTTTTTCTCTGCAGAAGGAATAAGCCAACTTGAGCCAAATTAAAAGTTACAAAGGACAAACAAGGCAATAAACAAAGTATTTGTGTTTATTGTCTTGCTTGTTTTTGAGTATTTGTATCTATTGTATTGCTAGTTCCTCAACCTAGAACTGACCTTAATACTTGCATGTAATTAAAATGGAAAAAAAGCAAAAAGGAGGAGGGGAGATTGGATAGGGAGTTTCAAGGGAGTGAAAATGGGGAAAGGAAATGACATCTGAAATGTAAATAAATAAAATATCCAATAAAAAAATAAAAGTCAAAAAGGAAGTTTTATTTGGGAATAGATTTCTGGACAAATTTACCACCCTAAGGGAATCAGACTGGAATAAGTCTCAGGCAAACTATGGTGGCGAAGTATTTTTATAGATTATAGACAAATGAAAAAAAATGTCTCCCACATACTGAGCTTGGGGGAAAGTACAGGGTGACTAGGGTGACTGATGACTTTAGGAGAAGAGGTTTGAGACAGTTGTCAAGAATGCCAGGAATTCAGGATTGGGCCTTTTGGCACCTTTTATACTCAGAGGCTTTCTGAGTGGGTGGGGCTGGAGAAAGAGTGAGAAAGGTGCTGGCAGGGAGCAAGTCAGGGACTCCAACCCAACAAGTACGAATGTTATAAAAAGAATTTTAGAAACTAGAGACATAGCAGTAGTGGAAAGAAGATTGAAGAAGGTGGGATGTTACAGTAATCTCGGTGCCTTTCAGTTTTATTTATTCTTTCAAAATATCATACGTGTATGCCATATAGCTTGATCATATCTATCCTCACTTTCTCCTCAAACCCCTTCAGAATCCCATACTATATCCTCAAAACCCATGCTCCAGTAATCCATGTCCTCTTTTCAAAAAACAAAACACAACAAACAAAAAACCCAGCAAAAACAAATACGAACGAAAAAAAGAAAGAAAGAAACAAAGGAAGAAAGGGAGAATGAATGAATGAAAGGAAAAAGAAAAATATTTGTTTTCACTTTGTGTGGATACTGGGAACTGAATTGGGACTTTTGGAACAGCAGTAAGCACTTCTATCCTCAGACAATCTCTCCATTCCCTATTCCTATTTAAAGTTATTTTCTTTTGTTTTGTTTTTCAACCAATTGATCCAATTACTTGTGATTTGGTGGACATAGGTATGGGATGAACGGTATCATAGACCAGTGTACTTTGACTCTTCCCTGTCTCTATCAAATTCTAATAGCTCATTAGGGTGGGTAAGGCATTCTGAGATGCCCCATACTCATTGCAGGAATTTGTAACTGGATTGATTGAGCACAGATCTCAGTTAGGTTAAGCACAACTAATGTATGCTCTTCTGTGCTAAAAGTATAGCATGTCCAGAGGCTAAAATTTCACAGGGCTGCCTGCTCCTCGGCCTCTGGCTTTTACTCTCTTTCACCTCTCTTTGTCTAAATCTTTTGCTGTGCAGAGATGAAATTGATAGGAAAGTCTCATTTACAGCTTGCCTCATTCAGTAGCTTGTTCTCGGCACCGTAAAAAGTAATGAGTCTTAGCATTTACCAGTAGGAAATACCATGTGTAACTTTGCTGAAAACATTGGGCGCAGCAAGAATCTATGGACACAAACATAAATATTTAGAAATCAGTTTTACACGGTTATTTAGAAAAAAACCCAACAGTATTAGGTTCTCTCCTAGGCCCTTAGACACTCCTAGTCAGGTATTGTGTTCATATTTACAATGCCAGACATGAATTCCCTCCTTTGTAGCAGGCCTCAAATCTAATTAAGGAAGTGGTGCTTACCCCCATTAACAGTCTTCTTTTAGCAACAGACTAGGTTGTTTAGGAATTTCCTTGGGACCCTCTTAGCCAACAACTCTACTGAATAAAAACCGGGGTCACCACTGGAAACCAAGCTTGATAGTAAGAGATGGTCAGTGGATATTTTGTATTCTCTATCACTAGGAGTCCTTATTAGGATGACCTTTATACTTATCAGGAAGTTTCTACTACATTAGGTTTCCACATGATCCACATATTCCCCATTCTATCTGTTGGTATTCCTTCAAGACTCTGACCCATAGGTATGCCTAACTCACTATTAAAGGGGCTGTTTGCTGCCTCCTCTCTCTCTTACTCTCTGTTCTCTTACTCTGTTACCCTCTTATTCTCTTTGTCCCTTCCCTCCCCATTCTCTTCCCCCTCACTCTCCACATGTTCCTGGACAGCCTTTTCTCTCCCTCTCTTCTCACCCTCTCTACTCTCTCTCTGTCTCTATCTCTCTGTGTCTCTCTGTGTTTCTTTCTATATCTCACTCTTTCTCTGTCTCTCTGTCTCTCTCTGTCCCTCTCTGTCTCTGTCTCTGTCTCTCTCTCTCTGTCTCTCTCTCTCTCTGTCTTTTCTGTCTCTATCTCCTCAACTCCTCTCCCCATGCCCTAAATGAACTCTATTCCATACTAAACCAATCATATGGCTGGTACCTTAGGGGGAAGGGATGTCTCAGCATGGGTCATCAGAGGCATCCCTTTCCACCTCACCATACCATGCCTCTACCAGACATATTCCTGGTTCTTTCTTTTCATAATACACAACACCAGCCATCTCTTCCCTAAGTTTTACTCTCCATGTCATCTCCCCACCCATCTTATACCCAGATCCTTTTCTCACCTTTCCATAGCACCTCTTAAAATCTATCCTATTTTACCCTCCCAGGTAAATCCATACATCTGCCCCCCCAAACTCTGCTGTTTACCTAGCCTCTCTGGGTATATGTCTTGATTATAATTTGCTTAACTGTTCATATCTATTTATCAGTGAATATATATCTTATTTATCTTTCTGAAACTGGATTACCTCACTTAGAATGGTTTTTTCTAGTTTTCTTCATTTGCCTTCAAGTTACATGATATCATTTTTTTAACAGCTGAGTAACATACAATTGTGTAAATTTACCATTTTCTTTATTCATTCTTTAGTTGAGAGACTTCTAGTCTGGTCCCAGTTTCTGGCTAATGTTCCCAGTTTCTGGCTGTTAAGAATAAAGCCACAATAAATGTGGTTTAAAAATGTCCATGTGGTAGGATGAAGTGATCTTTGGATACATACTTAATAGTGCTATAATTGGAACCTGAGGTTGATTTATTCCCAATTTTCTAAGGGACTACCATATTAATTCCCATAGTGGCTCTGCAATTCAACACTTCTACCAGCAATGGAATAGTGTTCTGCTTGTTCCACATCCTTCTCAACATGAGCTGTCACTTGTGCTATTGATATTAACCATTCTGACAGGTAAAAGGTGAAATCTCAAAATAGTTTTAATTTACATTTCCTGGATGTCTAAGGGTGACTGTTCCTTTAAAGTGTTTCTCAGTCATTTGAGTTTCTTCTTTTGAAAATTCTTCTTATACCTGTACCCCATTTTTAATTGGACTACTTAATTTTTGATATCTAGTTAAATAAATTCTTTATATATTTTAGGTATCAGTCCACTATTAAATGTGTAGTTGGTTAATGTAGCAGGAGGTATTAGAAAAGAAGAGTTCGGGTGGCTCCCGCCATCAGGTTCCTGCACTACTGCCAGCACAGCTCAGGTCCAGCAGGGTTCTAGGCCCCCCACCCCCCATCACCTGCAGCAACCAGTCACTGTATTCCCAGCTCTGATTTGCTTATCCCTGGTGCCTGTACCTCCTTCACAGACATAAGCCTCCAGCTGTCGGTGGTCCCACCTTCCAGTAAAATCAAAACTCTTGATACTTAGGTTAACCAATATATATATAAAATCTCAATACACAAAATCCCCACACAACTTAGAAAGTTTTCCCAATTTTGCTAACCTTTAGATTTCATATCTGTCTATTTACTTGAAGCCACATGGGTCCATGTCTGGAGCCATTTCACCTTCCTCACTCTCCTCTGCGTTTTTCTCCATGTCTCACTCTCTGCCACCCTTCGTCCCACCTCCCTTTTCCTTGTCCAATCACAGACATCCCACAGCAAATAGATTGGACAGTAAAATTTCTGCCAAAGTGTAAGATTAATTTCTCATATTGTAGGCTGATAATTTGTACAATTGATGATGTCCTTTGCCTTACAGAATGTTTTTAGTTTCTTGAAGATGTTTTTACTAATTTTCTCTGCAAATCAACAGCCCTATTGCCAGGTCAAAACCCACACAACTCGTTGAACACAGAGAAGTCAAGAGTAAGCTTATACTGAGCCTTCATCAATATGTTTAAGTATCTTTGATGTAGTAAGGTACTCTGCAGTCTACTGAAAGAGAAATGGGGACACCGACCGTAAATAACATCTCTGACCTTCTTGCATTCAAAATATGCTAAGTCATTGGTGGCACAGAAATTAGGATTTTACTTAAGGGTCATTTCTCCTGAGTGAACCCATCTCTGACACTGCTTGGGTAACCAGAAACCAAACACGAAAGGTTAGAAAGCCCAGAAACCTAAGGTAAAACCCAGTACTCCATTTATTTTTTTTTTAAAAAAATGGTATCAATAAAATGACTTCTAATGATATTTTTGCTATATTCCTAGATTGTGCCTAATTCAATCATTATCAGAGAGACATTCTCTGGTAACCGATGGGAGCAACCGGTCCACAGCAAAACATTATGGAGAGAGTCATAATGGAAAATCTCCATAAAATTATTCCCCTCAGAATTCAAATTTATTTGAAAGTAAAATCGGATGAAGTCCTTGCATAACATGTCTAATTATAATATTCATTTAACATGACAAAAGGGGAAGAAAAAGTTTGAGCAACCAAATTATTATTATTTTAACCAAATGCTTTTTTAAGGGATAGTAATGGATTATCTAAAGTTCATGGGAATCTTCCTAGAAATACGGCACACGAAAATGTCTGTCCAAATCACAAAAGTCCAAGTACTTTGTTAGCCACAGTGAAATTACTTTCGTTTGAATCGTTACCAGTTAGCTATCCCACTTCCATATTCTTGTGGAAGATGTGTCAGACAGAGATTTTAATCCACTGGACCTGCTCAATCAAATTCCTTGGCACTCCAGTTCCTATATCATTCTTCTGAGGAGAATACATGCAAATATGACACATTATGAACTGGTCAAAGAGAAAGTAAGAAAATGAAGTCTAATTCAAAGTCACTTCTCAAAAGGAACAGAATAAATAGGACATGAAAGAAAATGTCATAGCACAGTAAAAGATGTACATGAGTGTATACTTTTATATTAATCATTTTATTCACTTACATTTTAAATGATATCCCCGTTTCAGGTTACTCCTCCACAAACCTCCATCTTGTTAAACCTCCATCCTGTTCCCACTTTCTTCCTTCTCCTTTGCCTCTATGGGGTGATCCTCCACCCACTCACCCACTCACGCCTCACCACTCTCCATTCTCCTTCGCTGGGGCATCAAGCCTGCACAGGACCAAGGGTCCCCCTGCCATAGATATTAGATAAAGCCATCCTCTGCTATATGTGTATCTGGAGCCATGATCCCTCAGTGTTTACTCTTTAGTTGGTGGTAGAGTTTCTGGGAGCACTGGGTGGTACAGTTAGTTGATATTCTTATTCCTATGCTGTTGCAAACCCCTTCCACTCCTTTAGTCCTTTCTCTAACTCTTCGATTTGGGTCACCAGGCACAGTCCAATAGTTGGCTGTGAGTATTTGCAACTATATTGGTCAGGTGCTGGTAAAATTTCTCAGAAAACAGCCATACCAGTCTCCTGTCAGTAAGTGCTTCTTGGCATGAGCAATAGCTGAGTGTATACTATTGCACCAGTTAATAAGGCTGCCAAAATAGAGCTAATTTAGAACACTTTGAGAACAAAGTTGAGGACATTAAATAACTTTCACACAATCAGGGGACATGTCTATTAGACTTTCACACTTATTCTGTGTCCTGGAAGGAGTAGGGTTAAGTAGGTCAGCAAAATAGGTTAACCAATACATTTTGCAAATTAATCGGTGCCCAACACCACGATCTTCAGAGACAGTGTACTATGGGAAGGTGGACTGTGAGAGGCTGCTGCGTAACTGGTCGAGCACAGGCTTTGGATCTGGAGACCCTCAGGGATGGTAGGAGTTTGGCCATGTTCTGGGGCCCTTGGCTCCCACAGCCTCCCACAGCCACCTTACCACCTCCCAGAGAGCTCTGTGGCCATCAGTCATGTAGGAATAGTGCTCCAAGCCCTCCCACAAGTAGATAAAGTCTCCACAAGCTACCAAACCAAGCCAGAGCGATGGATGGATGCAGCAACTTGGAGCGACTGAGGCAGTGGCAGTGGAGACAGTGGGTAGAGTCAGCAGTGGAGGCAGCAGAGGAAAGGGAAGTGATTCCCTCTCCCTGCTCATACTCTCCTCCCTTTGTCTTCACCCTTGCAAGTCTGGAGATCTCCATGGAAAGCCTCTGGTATACAGGGAACACAGGTCTACAGTATACAAAACAGTGGAATGTATAGAAAGCCTACCAGCCATTCCACTCTCCACATAGACCATAACTGGATCCAGTGATGCCTATTATTCTCTATGTACTTCATAAAAATTTTAGAGGATTTAAAATAAAAATGATACCATTGGATCATGCCCGTATAGTCTTTCTTTTCAGTAATTCTCAAGTCTACACAGTACTGAATTAGTTGTGCCTGAAAAGGATATTCAGAATTAGATTTGAAAGACAAAGTATAACCATTAAAACATACCAGTGGGAAGGACAGGGAAGGAGATCATGAGCTTTTGTAGATTTCACAACTCCAGGTCCAATGGCCAGCCTCTGCATACATGGGTCAGATTCTGCACCATAACCTCTGACATGCTCTATGAGACAGCTTCGACTGGCTGACTCCAGGGATAAGTACCTTATTGTTGTCAATCTGATGTTGAGAAGACACTGATTTCTCTTTATAGGACATCTGTGACTTCAAGTGAGAAGCTGTGCAGTACACGAGATAGTCATGGAAATTCATGTCCAGAGTCCAAGTACCTTATTCATCCTTGTTTTCTGCTACTTCACAGGTATTCTTCCTTTTCACTTTCCTGCCCAGCTGAATTAAGTCTTAGTTCTGGCATCCTGTAAGTCCCAGGTCAATATAATTCTATGTTTGCTCCATATAACACATGTCTTTTTGCACAATAGCAATATGAATCCAGATTCCTTACTATAAATGCATGGTAAAAGAGCATTAAGAGCAAAACAGTTATTTTTGAAAGAAATTGAGTGTTGGAGCTTGGAAAAACAATGCATCTTTATGTGTTTTATTTGGGGTGATACTCACAACTTAGTCCCATAATCCTTACAACCAATCATGCTTTACCAGCCTTGACTGAGACTAGAGTAGAAGAATAGTAACACAATTGTGATTTATTTAGAAATCTTTATTTCTCAACATTTAAGCTAATTATTGGTAACTTCTATAGTGTATTAGTTATATTTGGCAATAGGGAATATATAAATTATGTAATTTAATTTATCTTATTGTTTTCCTTCATAAGGTCTTCAATAAGCATAGCAAAGAACGGAGCTTCTTTCTAGTCTTTAAGTGCCAACTGAACAATGAAGTTTGGTTCAAATTAGATTAAATTCTACTTATTTAGCAGCAATCAAATGACTTAATTGTACATTGAGAATGAAATATAATTTTATCAGCGGACGGTCGATTCCAAAGTATTTTCAGTTATTTTATAAATAAAATTCTTATGAGATCGCAAGCCATAAAATATAAAATTTTATGCCTCATACTTAGCAATACTACATTTTGTTCTAATTATTATATCAGATCCTAAATCATAAATACAGATTTCCAAGACCCCTTTGTAAAAAATAAATGACAGATCTCTCTGGCTTAAATTTGTTAAGATTATAATGCTTTTATGAATATAATATCATATTGTTTATTTTAGCCATATCATTCAGTATTCTTTGGGAAGTTTTAAGGAAAACAACAAAATACAGAAATGGACATGGTTCATCATTCTTGAAAATGTAGCAATTAATGCACTTGATTATAATATAAGTGAATATAGGTCACAAAATATCTAAAAATGTAATTTGATAGAGGCAATACATTTTACCTGTAATTTTAATTTAATGAATATTTTACTAATGAAGATGTGACAAATTGAATGATATTAAACTCATGCTGCAATATGAAAAGGTGTACACTTGAGGGTTGCTTAGTTAAGTCCTAGCATTCTTTTTTTTTAATTGGATATTTTCTTTATTTACATTTCAAATGTTATCCCTTTTCCCTGTTTTCTCTGTGGAAACCCCCTATCCTATCTCCCCTTTCCCTGCTTTTATGAGAGTGTTTCCCCACTCTATCACTCACTCCTGCCTACCTGCCAAGGCATTTCCCTACGTTGGGGCATTCAGCCTTCACAGGACCAAGGTCTGCCTCTCCCATTAATGGCCGATAAGGCCATCCTCTGCTACATATGTGGCTGGAGCCATAAGTCCCTCCATGTGTACTCTGTGGTTGGTGGTTTAGTCCCTGGGAGCTCTGGGGGGTCTGGTTGGTTGATATTGTTGTTCTCCCTATGGGGTTTCAATCCCCTTCAGCTCCTTCAGTACTTTCTCTCACTCATGCCTTGGAGTCCTTGCTCTCAGTCCAATGGTTGGCTGTGAGCATTCACATCTGCATTGGTCAGGCTCTGGCAGAGCCTCTCAGGGGACAGCTATACCAGGCTTCTATCAGCTCATGCTTCTTGGCTTCAGCAATATTGTCTAGGTTTGATGTCTGCAGATGATGTTAATCCCTAGGTGCGGCAGTCTCCTTCTTAGAAGGAGGACCGAAATGCTCACAGGAGTCCTAGCATTCTTACAGAATGAAATTCTCGCACTCAAAGATTTGTGAGCCCATAAATAGAATTTCCATGTTTTCTATGCCACTTCTGCAGCATCATGTAGCCCTAGCAGGCCTATTCCTGAGGTTCTTAAGTCCTAGTCTTCTCTTGATAACTTTATTTCCATGCTTTTCTCAGAGTCTCTCACTCTATAATTGTCACTTTCCCTAGAAAGTGAAAAATTTGGCTAGTAACTAATTCTTCAGTGGTCAAGAGTGATTCTTTTCAGATAAAAGTCAATGTCTTGACAAAAATTAAAGGGTTTCATAGCAACAGAGCAGTAGACCATTTTAATCATGTCATGCTCATTTATTTGAACTTAAAAAGCTTTAAACTTCCACTAAGGGAAATAAACAATGTTTAAACCATAGTATGAAGCCAACGGATCTTCCTCCAAAGAATTATTCCCATTGGTTCTTTTCCCAGAAGAAACTCATGCACTGAATTAAATTGACTGGTAGGGCTTAGTAAGCTGTAACACATTCTTTTACTATAAATGGTGAGTAGGACAAGTACAATGCCCCATTTGGGAAAGTTAAGAAGAAGGGGTAAAAATCCATAGATACCTATCTGTCATTGTATTAATAATTGTGTATAGTCTGAGGACCCAATTCTGCTGGACTCTTATTAGTGTGACTGGAGCTAGAGACTCATTACTCTCAAGATTACTGTATTTGATCATCTATCCCTGAAGACATGTTTCACAAATATACACAGGTATCCATTAACCAGTAATGTCTTCCACCACAGTTATAGTCTGTAAATATTCCTTTAATACAGAATTCAATCCTACTTGGTACAACTAATTATTTATGGCACATAATTTTCCTCAGAGTAAAGAAACTCCAATTTGTTGCTTATAAATGTACATTCTGTCTCTGCCTGATGCCTTTCCAAGTTTATAATGTTGACATGAAATTTCCTGATTATAGTATACATGAGAGTTACCTCATAACAGTAGTAATACCAGAAATTGATCTGTATTTGCAGTTAATAAACATAAATATAAATTTTAACTATTGTTTCTGCCAACATTTTAAAGACTTATTTTTTTGTGGTATTCTTTTTTTTTTTTTTTTTTTTTTGTTAATCCTGATGCTCACCATCACTATATATGGCCAATTTCACCAAACCTGTAGGGGACTTTAACATATCTTTCAAGGAATATCAGCCTCTCATCATCTCACTGTGAGGATACCTTCACTCTTCACTTGACTTTGGAAAGAGACATCTAATTAGGAATAATACCAGATAATCTCCTAGTTTTGAGCTCCCTCTTGCACACCTCTATATGTACAGATAATTCTGTTTTCACATGAATGTCAGAAAAATCTCATAATAACTACTGTAATTTGTTTTGATCACACATATATCTCACAGTGCAGAATATGTGATTGTTTTAAATCCTTAGGAAAATAGATCACTGTCATTTTTGATGTTTTCATGATTGTTCTTTGTATGTTAATTTTTAAAATTTTTACTTCTTATGCTTAAGTTTTGATACTTTGATAGTTTTTAGTATCAAATGTAATGTAAATGTTCAAACTTATTATTTGAATGTAATTAAGCTACTAGTAATTTCATTGTGTATTATTATTATTGTTTTAGTATGTTGTATGTTTCTAAAACTTTATTTTTATAGTTACATAAAGTATGCTTAAAATTTAAGGTATAGTTCTGAAGACCTCAGCAGAGGGGAGACCTTCACTCAAATCTCAGAAAGTTGCGACCACCCAGTAATCTGTTTGAGA
>NW_021604766.1:2025670-2027359 GCF_004785775.1 Grammomys surdaster
TTTATATGTCTAAAAAGGATTCTATATACCCAGTATCTATAATTTTTCACTCTACAGTTCTTTTCATTATAAGAAGGAAATAATTGAAGGCGCTCAAAAGCAAAAATAAATATAAGATACTGTGTAAAAGTAATTTCTATTAACTTGATGTAATTGTTTTCTCAGAAGTTTACTGCTTAATAAGCCCACTTCTTCTAGCTGTTTCTTGAGCTCTGGCTTGCTGACTGAACTCACCTGTTATGATGCAAACTCCTTTCCAAATCAAATGATTTCATCTGATTTCTCTAAGATTCTCATTGAATTGCACTACTTGACTTCAAACTGACTCTGGCAATTTGTTCTGTTATATTTGCTTCTTGTTCTCTGACTTTAATTGCCTCTGCTTAAGTGCATTTGAACTGTGTGAACTCACTAACAAACTCAACTATAAAATACTGCACTCATTGCATTGACTCTCAAATAACTTTCTCCCAGCACTGCTCTTAAATAGATTTGTGTGTGTGTGTGTGTGTGTCTGTGTGTGTGTGTGTGTTTCTCCTGAGAACTGGGCATATTCTATCTCTGACTCATCTGTCAAATATTTCTCTGATTCATCAATTTTTTTGATTGTCAATTAGACAGCACTTCCAACCATTCCCATTTCCCTCTATATACTAACTTGTCCTAGTTTGTTTGGGATTAAAGGTTTCTCCTATAGGTGGGTCTATATATTACCCAGAGGAACTATGTTACTGAATTAAAATTCCTCTCCAATAAAGAGAATAAGTATAATAAGCAAAATCAACTCCATATTTAAGCATGTTAGAAGATAGAATTTTTGGACAGTGAATTCTAAAAGGAGGAGAGGAGGAAATGAAGAACAAAAGATACCACAAATTAACGGTAGAAAAATTAAAATATACTGTACTATATTTTTATACTATAAGAAGTGTTTTAATAAAATTGTATAACATAAAACACCTTCTAGTATGTAGCTTATAAAAAGACAATCAATCTCTCCTAATCTAACTCATCTCTATATCCCTCCAAATTTGTCTAATTGTCAAACTAAAACGGAACACTCTATGGACAGGAAATAAAAACTCAGCAACTGTGTCTAGATTCATAGAAATTTCAGCAGTCTAGACATCAGTCTAGACATTTGTATTAACTGTTCAGGACCAACCAGTGTTGCTGGCTCATCCTGGGCCACAGTCTAGTCTATGAGCAAAAGTCTCTCATTGTCAACAAACTGTGAAAATATCAAAATATAATTGTTTTCACAAATCTATAAACAGAAATTTAGAAAAAAGTTTGTTAAGTCATAATCTTTTCTTTAAAAACTAAAATTCCAACAGAATTTCTAAAGGAGAGCTATGATGTCACACAGGAAGTATCCATAATCATCGCTCTTAAAAGTCCAGTGGAGTTTTAATATATATGAATAAAATTATTTTAAATAAGAAGATGATACATGAGGCCATCAAGACATTGAAAGAAATAGAAAAATAAAGTAAAATAGAGTTGGTACAAATGAGAACTAATGACTGATGTGGCCAAATGGATGGTCACAATTAGGTAGAAAACACAAAAAAGGGCTCTATGTTTCTTTTTATTTGACTTTTAGTTTTGTTTAGTTATAAATTTGTCTTACTAGGTTTGCTTCTTTCTTTCTTTCTTTCTTTCTTTCTTTCTTTCTTTCTTTCTTTC
>NW_021604766.1:2027369-2042801 GCF_004785775.1 Grammomys surdaster
TTCTTTCTTTCTTTCTTTCTTTCTTTCTTTCTTTCTTTCTTTCTTTCTTTCTTTCTATCTTTGTCTCTTTTTTCCTTTTGCAATTTTTAAAATTTTTTTATTTTTATATTTAGTTGTTTTGAGGGTGTTTTTTTAGAGAAAAAAGAAATAGAATAAGAAACTGAAATCGTGAGGGTAAGGAGGAAAGGAAGATATGACGGAGGAGGAAAATGTGATCAACATATATGTAAAAATGAAATAAAAGTATAAAAATTATGACTGAAATAAAAGTTAAAAATATGAATGAAATGCAGAAATGCAAGTGGACACTTTATCAGCTATGTTGATCACAGTTAAGAAATAATAGATAGCTTTTAGAAGGAACTTTTGGATATTCTCAATCAAAGAAGTGAAAGTACATAGATGGATATTGAATAAAAAATGTCTTTGAGGATTAAGACAGAAGATAAATGGACCCCAAATCTATGTAGTCAGATTGTAAAAGGATAAGGACCAGAAATTTTTTTTTTTTAAATCTTCTGGACAAGTTTTTCCTTTATTAGTGCTTTTCATCATTTTATTTCATCAGAGCAATGGAAAATTCTGACTAAGATACTTCTAAAGGAAAATAATTGTAATTTGAAAATAATTTAGGCAGAATAAAGTAGCTATTGAGTAAAAACTAATTACTAGTTTTTAGTATTAACCACTATAACTAAAATACAGTGTTTAGAAATGCATATAATAAATCATGGAAATACATATATAAAATATTTAAATGTTGTAAGATAAGCAAAGTGTAGAGGTGAATACAAATAATGTGAAGTTTTTATCTGACAGAATTAGACCAATATAAATGTGAAGTATTCTGGGTAAAATAAAATTATGAAAGATGCATGCAACTAAATAAACATTACATCAACAACCATAAAATAAAATTCTAGGAAGGTATGATCAAATGCAGTAGGTATAATACATTAGTAGTATAATATTAGTAGGAAAACAAAAAACTACTGATGTTACATGCTTATTCATCAATAATTACCTTTAATATTAAGATATTAAATTCTGCAATATAAAGTGATATATATTAAATCAGGCAAAATAGGCTTAAAGTAATAATCTTAGTCAAAGTTATCTATGTAATGGTAAGTGAGTCAATTCGAGAAGCAAGCAGAATGATTGTGAACGTATATACAATCAACAATTGGGCTAAATAAGTCTACTGGGTCTACAGACTGAGCAAGTCTTTCATATAGTGGCTGTGTGTTATTTCAATAATCCACCGTCTCTAAAGATTATCTAGGTAAAAAACTTAAAAACTTAGAAGTAACTCCTCGTAATAAGGAATATACAGAATAACATAGACAACAAATTAATAATCAAAACAGCCTTAACCATATTCTATTATGATTGATTTGACAGTTAAATGACAGTTTAATATTGGAAAGTTCTGACAATTGTTTCTTAGATAAAACAGTACCACTCCATATGTGTCTTTTGCAATTTCCTAGTATACCATTCCAGTCACCTGTACAAACAATATAATAGTCATGTGGAGTTGTTTTGGGTTGACATACCTCCTTTTATTCGCAAAATTTATGAACTTAGAAATGCAAGCTGGCAGAGAAAGAGTGTGAGAGGAACACGAAGGGAAAAACATTGATGAGATCTTCATATTCATTGTTTTTCATTAAACTTCTTAGCTATGGGTTTCTTTCCTTTTTAAATCTGTAATGAAAGTTCCCCAGGTTGCTTAATGGCAATTCATTTCTCCTATGTACTGAAGGGCAGCAGAGTAAAGGCAGGCAAGAACTGCATACCAATTCTCAAGTAAGTAAGTAATTTAGTAAGAATGTGGTTCTTCCTTAGGATAATTACCAGAACCATTATAATGTAAACAATAAGTTTCTTTTTATCTGAGATCCATATACATTTCAAAAGGTACTGAGAATATTCCAGAACCTTTAACAGATATTCATTGATGAGTAAAGTTTGCATTACTTACTGAGTTCAACAATAATATATATAAAGTTATCAGAAAACGTACCTACCTCTTGGTGTATTATATCACAGAATTTAATATCTTAATATTAAAGGTAGTTATTGATGTATAAGCACTTAACTTCAGTAGTTTTTTGTTTTCCTACTAATATTATACTACTTATATTTTAGTTTTTATTCTGGTGGAATACAGAAGTAGTTGAAAATCAAATACCTGTTTTTCCAATTTTTTTATGGATGCCCTTGTCAGGTGGGCTATGTAGATGAGAAATCATAGGAGAAGAGAAAACCTTAGGTGCTTATATGATCTGCCCAGAAGATGACACATGACACTTTGTTCATTAAGCTCAGAATATGAACCATAAGGCTTCACCTTAGAAGAAAAGGAATTACAGAATATGAAAGAATGAATCTGGATGTATATTATCTGTCCCTGTGTTGCATAAAATGAAAATATAATCTTCAAAACTATAAATGAATACATTTTTATAGTTGAGGGCTCAAATTACATTCTAGGAAGTAAGCAAATGTGAATGCCATAAAAAATCTTGTTTTTAAATAATTCAAAGGTTTTATACAATTATGTAATTAGCATAATAAATTTAATTATACTATTATCACAATATTTAATTATATAATTAGCATAATATAATAATTATATAATTAGCTTAATTATTCAGGAGCAGTTACTGTCCATATAAAAATGTCTTCTTTCATATTTTGCTTTTCCCTAGAGTATAAAATTCTTCCATTTACTTTCACAGGCTTATTATTGTCACTCCTCCACTGCATTCATGAATGCCACATAAGAAGCTTATTCTTTTTAAAATTAAAGAAGAAATTAGAAAAACATTTTCATGATAAGATATTAGTAATGCAGGTAATAATTTGCATTGGCTTTGGATTAGGTGACACATTAGACATTATAATAAATAAAGCATTTTATATGACAGATATAAAACTATATTTCTAAAGGTTGAATTGCTTCAGGATTTAAAATTTGAAAATTAAGTATATCTGGTATTACTTTTCATCAGTGTGAAAAACAAAGAGATCAATATTTCCCAACCAAACAGTTTTATACAGAAACTCATTCAAATTATATCATAACACAGGAAAATTGTATGACAAATAATTTCTTCACATATATATATATATATATATATATATATTATTGTCTGACAATAGGAAGGTGTATTGTATCTTAAAATGTTCTTTTCTTTTAATTCTCATAATTACATCATTTGTTCTTAAAATGATAGCCATGATTGGGAGATGAATCAGTGGGTAATACTTTCTGTGCAAGCCTGAAGATATGACTTTGAGCCTAAAGAATGTATATAGAGTCTGAATATCGTAGCCTATATCTACAAATGTAGAATTTCTAATGTAACACCATAGAGAATACAAGGATATCTATGAACTCACAGGACAGGAAGGCTATCTACACAGAAGAGAACATTAGAAGACTCTCTGCCTTAAGCAAGATGGAAGACAAGGACCAACCCTTAGCATGTCCTCTGACCTCCTCACCCATGCATGCACCCCTGGTAAGTGAATGGACTTCATATATATACAAAAAGTTTAAAGTACTGAATACGAATAAAATGAAACAACCATTCCCTAAAAGGTTATTAAAAGTGAAAAATTACTAAACTCATTAGGTACATTAGTAATTTATTGTCTTGTTTTCCCATCATTGCAAAGTAGATGAAATAAAATGACTTCTTCATGAAGTCAAGCAACAGGAAGTAATATAAAATAGAACTTGCTCTCAAGATGGTTCTAAGCAGATAAACAAACAAAAATAACAATAAGAATTATTGTAGCTTCTTAAAAAACTTGGGGATTTTAGTATATGATTCAGTATTCATAAATTGGGCTATGCTCTATACAGATCATTCACTGATGTGTCACACTTATATTCATAGGCAAGAACAATTATCTTCATGTACTCACACACTTGAAATCACAGAAATGCTTTCTTATACTAGTATAGTATTTATTGTGTATATCTCAGTAAAATGTCAGTAATGAGTAGCAAGCAGTTTTATTGAATTTAGGCAGTGATGCTCACAAATATATAGTGCTTTTATTTGCCTTTAGTAAATAATGTAGAAGAGCCTTCGCTTTCATTTATATTTGAAGCACAGTTCCAAATAGACATCTTCACAATCCACCAGTCACCATAATTTTTATAAAAGCTTATCTAACCTTGCTTCCAAATTACTGGAAATATCAGAAAATGCAGTTGATTCATCTAAGAGACCAGATTGGTATTAAATAACTATTGACTACTATAATATAAATGATTTTGATATCTGCCATGATATAATGATTAAATTTAGTGTGTGGTATATTATTTTTAAATAAAACACAAGCAATATTCAAATAATGATCCAAGATACAAAAGGGCTTAAAATGTTGAATATTTAAGGCTTCCACCAGCCTCTATGGTCATATAAATTTGTATATTGAAATGACTAAATTTTAATGTAGTATAATTAAATTTATCTTTTTTTAAAACAAGTATTCTGAACCTACCTACTCCACATCAAAGAAAACTAAACCGGTAAACTTATACTTTTAATACACTTTAAAAATGATCTGTAGCATCTGTCTTAATTTCTGCCTTTCATTCTTTCTTCACATCCTTCATTTTTTCTTCTCCAGTTCCTTCCTCCTTCCATATCTGCCTCTTCCTTTTCCTCTTCCTTCTTTCCTTTTCTAATCTTAAGCTCTGCGTTGACAGTAGCATTGTTTTCCATTTATTTGTCAAGGACGTTTAACTCCTAGTAAAAGACAAATGATATGAAGCATTGTGGAAGAGGTCTCTAGTATCTGCTATGTAAGAGTATGAGACAAAAGAGTTGCAGGATTAATGCTCACCTAGACTAGAGAATGAGATTTAGACAACCTGGCCAATTTAATGGTTGTGATGACATATTTTTCTGAATATATCTCTTGCCTTCAAAAACAGTGAACATTAATCAAGCCATACAACTGGGTAATATATTTTATGAGAATTCCAGATATTTTAGTAAAGTTGCTGTCCTACAGTGTATTCAATTTGCATAAATTTTATCTACCATTAGGAGAATACTCTAAATAGCCTTTTTGTGCCTTGGATTTTCCAAGTTTTACAAGCTAAAATAATGCATAACTTTACTACGACTACAGGTTATAATATAATTGCAACATTTACCCTTCTTTTTCTCTTTACAAACATTCATACACAGGTACTACAGAGGTCATAATCAACTGGGCTCTTAGCACAGAGTGTCGAGTTAATACAACCCCTATCAATATCCCAGAAGCCATCACCAACCAATACTGCTCACAAAAAACAAAAATAAGTTGGCCAATCTAAATAAACTCAGTGATCATTTTGGAAGGCATCTTTGTTTTTAAATGCTTTGCCTAGGATTTTTTAACCTTGCAGGTTATTGTTCATATATTATGCTTCCATGTTTTATGTTTTTATGGAAGTTTATGTAGGCAGTGTGTGTGTGTTTGTGTGTGTGTGTGTGTGTGTATGTATGGGTGTGATTTTCCACGTTTTTAGTGTTTTTTATTTATTTGTTATGTCCTATTCTCTTTTACTGTTGTTGCCTGTTTGTTTTCTAATTAAAAGGAAGGAAGGAAGGAAGGAAGGAAGGAAGGAAGGAAGGAAGGAAGGAAGGAAGGGAGGGAGGGAGGGAGGGAGGGAGAAAGGAAGGAAGGAAGGAAATGTGGATTTGGGTGGGTTAGGCGGTAGGGAGGATCTGGGAAGAGTTGGGGGAGGGGGAAGCATGACAAGAATACACTGTTTCAAAAAAATTTCAAATATAAAAGAGAAAAAGAAAAACAAGCACAAAAAATAAAACAACACAAAACATTCATATATACTTCTTCTTGATCTCTTTTCAAGAAATAGCCTCTAATTTCACTAAACGTTGTTTTGGGTTTTTTTTTTGCTGTTCCAGTTTTGCATAGTGGTAGTGGTGGTGTATGTGTGTTCCAAGGCACCAATATATAGCCTTCTCAGTCTGTATAAGGTTACTTGTATGGTGTAATTTCAGGGCTGAATATTTAGTATTGGATAACTATTTGTTATGTTCTTTCTTAGGAAACACTATTTCTCCTACTTTCATTACTTCTAAGTTGCCCATACTTCTTTGTCTGGGGTTGAGACCTCTTGATTTTTCTTACATTCACACTAGCATGTTTATTGATGTTGTCATTGTTCAGTCATGCTTAAATATATATGTTTGTGAAACTTCATGGGTATAACTATTAAGATATCAAGGAAAGACAGTTTGATAGAAAATATCTATTCCTGTTTTTTGTTTGCTTTTTTGTTTTCTGTTTGTTTGTTTATTTTCCCTTTCAACATCCATTTAAACAGTAATCCCTGAACTTGAGGTGAAGGTGTTGTGTTTTACATATATTAAATGAGATTAGGATTCACAAGTATGTTGTAGTTTTTTGTAATGTTCTCTGTTACAAAGTGGTGTTGCCTTGCAGAGGGATGAAGGCTACACTTATCTTTAGATGTGAGAGGAAATACTTACAATATAATTTAGAATTATTCTGTTTTTTAAAAGCACAATTTTAGTCTCACTTTCAGAATTCGTTACTTCATTAGCTCTAGGTAGTTGGCTAGGAACCATGGAGTTGGTTTGGAAAAGCATGCATCATAGGTTTTTCAGGCTATAATCCATAGACGCCTGGCACATAATATGCCTTTTAGTTCCCGAGAGACAGATATACACCCTTGGACAGTGAAACATTCAGGCCGCAATGAGTTTCTCTGTATATTCCCTTAGTAGTCAAGGAAGAATGGAAACTTGACAGGACAATTGGTCTTAGATATTAATCTTATATTCCCTGTATAACTTGTAAATGTCATTACATCCTTGCAATTACAACTGTATTGATCCTTGCAATTGTCAGTATAATCTATGTCTGAAAAAGGTATGATTGCTCTCAATACAACTTATCCTCCACCCCGAGCCTGGTTTCATGTTTTGTAGCTATTTGGCATCCTAGGTAAGTGTACATTGTGACATCCCATTGTGTTTTGGAGTCAGGTGGTGTCAGCAAAATAATTACCTCCCCTTTATTATTCAGTTAAGTATTTATATGACAATCCCTTGTTATTGCTCCATGCCATTTTTTTCTGTGCTGTTCAGTAAATTCACAGCAAATCTCTTTGTTAAAGAGTGGCACAAAACACACAACAGTCAGTCAATACCCAGAGGGCACAATCCAGCAGACACTACTGGGAGAAAGGCAGAGTGATAGATGTGGATAACTCAAATTTGGGCTTTCTCTTGGTCAAACTAGAAGAAGAACTTCATGTTTTTATTCCTTCATGCAACACCAGTGCATTTCGGTGTCCTTTTGTGGTTTCATTAATGAATAGTCTATGCAAATGAAACTCTATTTCTAAATAAAACATAAGCAGAATAGTAGTGCTATGCCTCAGTAGAGTACTTGTAAAGCAAGAATAAACTTGTAAGTTGTAAGGCCTTAATTTCAATACATAAACACATGTATATAATATATACATATGTTTGTGTGCAAGAAAGAGAGAGAGAGAGAAAAGGAGAGAGAGGATCTAAATAAGTGTCAAATTTAAGAATCTCGTTTCAGAAATGAAATGCCAGAAGGCACATCCATTAACATTTTGTACTTTGCTGCTTAAATACTCTTACAAGCAATGGTACCATTTAGAAGTTCTATCAGCAGTGCAAGGAATATGCTAGTTCCGCAATGATGTCTAAACAACAGTGTACTTTGGGCTTTGAAACACTAACATTATATACAATGGTAGAGGATAAAAGAGTTAAGACTAAGACCCAATTTTCTAATTAGTGACAAAAACTCATAAAATCTTTAGAAGTATTTATATTTTTTCTATTGTATTTGACCTTTTTTTAATTTTGTGCTGTTTCTTTATATATATGTTTACAAACACACACACACACACATGTGTTAGTGTGTGTGTGTTCAGAAGAACTTGAGAATTAGTGACAATTTCTTCTTCATTTCTGTATGTTCGCATTTTATATTAAAGCAAATATTTCTACCCACATATTCACTATACAGTTATGATGCTCAGGAGATTTGCCCCATTATAAAACTAATTACTTAATGGCCCACATTCAGTCATCCCTTATCAATTAACATAGTCCTTTTGTAGTTATTTTTTCAGAAAACATTATATTCCTTTGTGTTTTTCATATCTTTCTAGTCTCCTTTAGAATAGTAATGTCAAGCCTTTACATTTTCCCTTTTTTGCCTTTAATTTATTGTATTCTTTTCTATGGTTTTGTAGAATATTCCCCTACATACAGTCATTTATTTACAAATAGATCAACCTAGGACACTTGGGTCAGGCATATGCTATAAATAAATATGTGCATCACGCTAAAAGGACATGTGTGGGGAGTGGCTTCCTTAGTCCCAACAGTGGATAATATATTAGCAACAAAGTAATAGGCACATGTTTAGCAAGCCCTTTACCCACCAAACCACCTTCTAAACCTTATATTCGGGTTATTCTATCTTTCTATCTTTTTGTCCTGATTTGTGAGTCAAGGTTATGTTTAATTTCATGAGAAATTTCAAATCTATTTTCTAAGTAATTATATTGATACTTCATTTCCATGAATAAGAACTGCAGATCTTTCATTGTTGAAGTTTATTATGGCAGTTAGTTTAATAGTAGCTGGATCATAGAAACACAGAAAGTCTCATTATATTAATTATGTTTCAACTAGATAAGTTATTTAAAGGCTTCATAAACTCAGTTGCCTCTGCTTTTCCTTATTTTCTCAGATATTTCACAGCAATATTATTTTCATATTGTTCTCTACTTTTAAGAGTTATTAATATATACTAGGTAAATTTTAGTTGTCATATTACCATTTTCAACATCAGAAAATATTTGATTAAGATATAAATTTCAAAAATTTGATTAATGTTCAATTTTCTTCCATAAAATTCTGTAGCAAACTACTTGTCCCACATTTTATTAAAATATTACAAATATGTATGATATAATTCAGGTCTTTAATATATTTTGAATCAACTTTGAATCAAATTCTACATCTTTATAAAAATGATTGACATCATGGTTCATTATTTTGGCATATGGAAATTAAAATAAATCCAGCTCTATTTGTTGAAAGGAATTTCTTTAATATATTATCTTTCATTTTTTGAAAACTCATTTATTAATGAGATTTTTATTCAGTTTCATTGATCTAGGTATCTCTGATTTGGTCACTTAAAAAGTTCCTTGAATAGTGTAGTATGATTTAAGATGTGAAACTGATATGATAACATCCCAAATATATTTGTCTTTCTCAAAATTTTCTCATTCTAGTCTATTTGCTTCTAGAAGTCTCAAAGTTTTACTAGAAATGAAATGTATTCCACCTTTCCTTCTTCTCTAAAGAAATACCTTCCTGGAATATCAACTGAGATTACTTTCACTTTATACATACAAAAGCAGAGAATTGACATTTTAACAGTGATTAGATTTTCAACCCATGGAAAAAAAACATACTTTTTATTTATTTACATATTGTATGACATTTTCTTAGTAAGAAATTGAAAAATATCTATCCATTTTAGCTATGACACTGATGACAAAAGACTCTTCTAATATAGGACAAAAAAAGTGGTATCAAAATCAAAATTTCTAGGTCTCCACTGTGAAGAAAGGACTAGCGAATGTTCAGGAACCTTATAGATGTCTGGAACTAGATGGGGACTTATAAGATGCCCGGTCTGAACAGATACCAGGTTTTGGCTTCTCCAGTGACAGACAGCTACCAGAGGACTTCTCTGATTAGGAACAGATAATTCATAGAACAGAAGATTACCAGGTTTCCAGTCTGTCAACTGTAGTTCAGCTAGTGATACTATTTTAGCATAAGCTGATTTAATTATATAATATAATTAAGAATATATATATGCAAATTTGAGTCAGCTTGCATATATATATATTCTTTCTGTTCTCTTAGAGCAGTAGTTTCCAATCTTCCTAATGTAGATATGCTTTAATTCTGTTCCTCATGTTGTGGTGAAACCTGTCTTAGTTAGGGTTTCATTGGTGTAAAGAGACACCATGACCAAGGCAACTCTTATAAATGAAAACATTTAATTGGGGCTGGCTTACAGTTTCAGAGGTTTTTTTCCATTATCATCATGGAGAGAAGCCTGGCAACATACAGGAAGACATGGTCCTGGGAAAAGAGCTTAGAGTTCTACACCTTTATCCAAAGGCATCCAAGGGATACTCCATTCTGCAGGCAGCAAGGAGAGCAGGTTCTCTTCTGATCTTGGGGAAGCCTGAGCACTGGAAACCCTCAAAGCCTATCTACATAGTGATGCACTTCCTCCAACAAGATCACACATATTCCAACACACCACATTTCCTAATAATGCCACTTGACATGTGACAAGTATATTCAAACCACCAGGAACCTCAACCCTATATAGTATCATTTTGTTTCTACTTTATAGTTGTAATTTTGCTACTGTTATAAATTGTTGTGTAAATATCTGATATGAAGGATATATGATATACAACCCTCAAAGGGATCTCAATCCACAGGATGAGAATTATTATCATACAAAACACTATTATAGAAGCCAATCTGTCTTAATTTGCCAATTACTTTAATGAAGTAATTTATAGGAGCAGAAGTGAATGCTTACCCACAGGGATGTGAGTGTCTCCAAAACAGCTGCTGCATTATCAAGATCACACCTCTTCATAATCAACAGCTCACTAAGTCTGCTTTATTGGAGTTACATCCATAGCTACAGTCAGTGCTATCAAAAAAGCCTCTCCTATTGAGTGAGTGTTTACCGTTTGATATTGGCTTCTGAATCATTTTATTGATTAACCTTTCTGTGTCTGTGAACCTCCCTTCAGGAAGGAGTCTTTCCATTATGTGAAAAAAGCTGCATAAAAATTTTTTATATGCTTTAATTTGTTAATATATTTTTATCATTTTAGTATAAAGATATACAAATATAGTATAATAGTAAATCAGTATAAATATGTGTATTTATTATATATAATATAATGCATATTATATAAAATATAATAAATGTGTAATATATAATATTTATTTATATATTATATAAATTATATTAAATATGCAATAGATAATGATATTTGGTTACATATTACAGAAATGTAATATTTTATACCATATATAATATATAATTTTATATAAAATGATACCTATACATATCCTTTTATTTAGCAATATTTTTTGGAATTTATATATATTTTAATATGGTGGAAATGAAAAGACTTAAAGCACCAGGTTTTATAATATTTTAGGGACAGGTATTTTGTTATAAACAGGCTATAATTCAATTGTACATTTTCTCATGTCACTGGTTGTTTCTGAAATTATGTGGATTTTAACCACAATATTATTTTTTCAAGCTAATTTTGTCTGGCACTTAAGTGGTTTTTGTTTTTATTGAAGGTATTCTGAAGCTATGTTATTATTGTCTACCAGACCTTGAATGGCTCAAGTCCTAGGTCAAATAGACATTCTTGCTTTAGATCACAATCATAGATCATCGCCTTTAGACCTCCTCTTTTAGCTTTAGGCTGTTCTCCTGCATGTAAGCATATGTATGTTTGTGTGTTAGTCCTTATCTATAAGCATATATACTTCAAGGATACATACAATTAATCAATTTCTCATTCTCTAATGGTTATCTTCATGAAGTTCTCCAGTAATTATTTTAATCCCTGTCCTCAGAAAGAAATATTAAAACGACCACAGTATCTACAATTCAAACGTGAAGTTACTATATGTCCTCATTTCATCCATACAGTGTAATTCCTTTTTCTGAGTCATTTTGACGTCATTAGATACTATTTTAAACAAATGTTCTGTTTCTAAGGACTAATAGTAGTTTCTTACCATTATAGGATACACATTTTGTTTAAGATTTATCTTAGCAGAAGTAGAATAAAATAGAAATACTTATATAACATTACAAAATCAATTGTATGTTTTTCTTTATCATCTTGGACAATTGTGTTTAAAACTACATTTGAAAATGTAAAAAAAATGTAAGAAATAAAAGAGTCATAAATTTTCCAATATCTGTCATAAACTTTCCAAACTTATAGGCACTTGTTCTTTCTTCCTGTATTAAATGGAAACTCTCTTTAGTTTGCTCACATCATTTTGACATTTTGTTACTCCTCATTGTTTACTACAGTGTCTAGCAACTTGCTACCATTAGATAATAAATATAAATTTGTTAATGATACACAATAGTCTTTTTAACTGTGAGAGTAATTAAAATGCAAGACTCTCATAGTTACATGTAACAAGTTACATCTTTTTGTACAATGGTTATAGACTATTTCCATCATTGTCAAATTTAACTAATAATTGCCAAAACATTGTCATTGTCATCCATCATTGTTAAAATTAACGTATAAATCCAATTATTAGAAAATCAAAATTGAATTAATCCTTTCAAAGAAAGATTGTAATCCAACACTTTTAGTTTAATATCCACTAGATTCATTATATATACAATGTTTTTCTTGTCTATGACAAGATAGGTAATATTTTTGAACTTTTCTAGTTATAAATGAGATAAATCATTAGTTATTTCTGAAATAAAAATTTTAGCAGTATTTTAATACGATGTTAAAACTTTCAGAAGCTTACAAGCTGTACGGTATTTCATGCACTGCCTTTGTGCATGAATTTGAGCTCTTCAAACAGAATGATTGGGGGTCATTGCACTACACCTGAATGCTAACTTGGATGATACGAACTTCATTTTAAACTTTAGGCTATAAAGGATTTAATCTTTCAAAGCTTTAAAACTGCTTTATAAATTGATAATACTATTCACAAATGAATATACTCAATCACAGACATGTAAGAAATAAATTAAAGTCATCTGCATAATTTATAGAGAAAGATAACATTAAATATTTAAAATCTAATATATTCTCATTTGATCTGATATGTATTTCCACTGTATTACTTTTTTAACTTTTAGAAAATAGTTTGTGGTGCTCTAGAAAATAATTTTCCATTGAAGTTCCAATATTTTTCTCTCTAGGTTGCCTCTTCCTGAGATTATGTGAAAAATCCATTTTCAACTCAACAGGATGTAATTTAAATAAATTATCTCAAGATACTTGCAGTATTACCTTTTCATACCTGATAGAAAATGAAAGGAAGAAACAGAGAAATCTCATGCCAGTTAACACTTGATTTTCTAGTTAAAGACTGACTTATCTTGAGCTGTTTCCTTTGTAGTGATGACCTTACGTTTATAGCTATATCAACTGATGAAAGTATGGTAATTATATACAGTAGAATTTTTTCTATTATAAACAGAAATAAAATAGTAACATAAGCAGGATTGTGCATGGAGATCAAAGTAACTATATTAAGCAAAATAAACCAAATTCAGACATACTGAACCTTTTCTCTATATAAGAATCAAGGTTTAAACATATAGATGATGATGACAGATAGGTAATTAGATAGATAGATAGATAGATAGATAGATAGATAGATAGATAGATAGATAGGAAGTAAGAGTAGGAAATAGAATATGGGATCTAAAAGAAGGAGATTGGAGTACAAGCAAGGACGATTATACACATGTATCACAAAAGCAGAAGGAAGAATTAACTATTTATGATGCCTTTGTGTTAGATAATAATTTAAATAGAACATCAATAATGAATCCCCCATGAAAGATTTTAACTCTATCAACTTATACCAAATATTTCTAGACATCTGTCCTCTGAGACTTTTATCTATTACTTATTTCATTGTTATTTCAGTGTTAAGGGTCATTTGTTGCTTAAAAGATTTTAGACAATTGTGAATCACTCATTGAGTAACTCTGTTTTACTAGTGTGGTATTTCAATGCAATGTATTTTAATAAATAGAAGGGGAGGAACAAAATTTCTATTCTTACAGAATACGTAGAATAAGCTTTCCTCCTGGAAATGACTATGATCCCTTGTCTTCCATGTCATTCTACCTGAAACTTTTACATACCATAAAAGTTAATATTTTGCAAGAAGGTTTTTATGTCAGTGACAACTTGATTTCTACAAATCTTATAAGCAAATTGTGCAGTGTCTTTGGTAACAGAATCTTGATTTCAAGTTCTGGATGTCAACAAAAGCAATAGCAACAGCCAATTTTATTATGTGTAACAGCAGGGGGCAGGTGGAAATAGTGGAGAATAACACAAAGGGAGACATTTCTAGATTTCTTTTGGAGATTTTCTTAGATGGTCTATGATTCCTGGTTGAAGAATTGTCCCATTTAGTGTGGTAACTATACCTATACATATATATACCTACACGCACACACACACACACACACCACCACTCATATTTAAAAATATAAAGTGAATATATATATATATATATATATATATATATATATATATATATATATAACAGATGGTGAAAGGATGGAAAGATATTTATATACGTATAAGTATATATTTATATATAAATATATGTATATACATATATATACATATATATTTTTTCTGACTATCCATATGCCTATTTTATTACTTCTCTAATGTTCCTTCTTTCCTCAGTGGGTCCTTTCTACTTTACTGGATAGTTTGTTTACTTCAAGCTATACACTCAAACCTAAAGTTCCAGAGCCATGACAGGAACTCATATAGAATGGGAACTTGGAAGTAGGAGCTGGAAGAGTATGGAAGGTTGTCGCTTACTGGATTGTTCTTTGTGATGTCTATTCTTGCTTGTTAACTTGACTACATCTGGAATTAACTACAATCTATAAATGTAAGGCATACTTGTGATTCAGGTCTTGAGGCTGGAAGACAGGTGTCTGAACTGGATCTTAAATAGAGATCTTGAGTCATAGTGGACATGAAAATCTTAGGCCCAGGCAAGATAGTACACACCTTTAATTCCAGAAGACTGAGGCAAGCAGATTTCTGAGTTCAAAGTCAGCCTGGGTCAAAGCAAGTTTTAGATCCAGGCATGGTGGTGTACACCTTTCATCTGGGTTACACCTTCTACTGGAGTCCTACATTAAGGACATTGGAAGAAGAAAGTCATTTTTCAAAAGCTTGCACTTACTTACCAGAACATCTGTTGGAACCTACTTCTACAGAAGACTAACTTAAACAACTAGACTCTTTAACTTCCCATTCACAGCTGTCCATTTTTTTTATTTAGTTGGACTACAGACTGTAAGTCATTTCAATAAATTCTCTTAATATATAGAGACATTCCATAAGTTCTGTGACTCAAGAGACCCTAACTAAGACACTCCTTATGACTTTCTTATCCTAATTACTTATAGAACCTAGGACTACCAACCTATGATGGTAGGTTAGGGTTAGGGTTAGGATTAGGGTTAGGGTTAGGGTTAGGGTTA
>NW_021604766.1:2042811-2061834 GCF_004785775.1 Grammomys surdaster
TTAGGGTTAGGGTTAGGGTTAGGGTTAGGGTTAGGGTTAGGGTTAGGCCAACATGGCTCTATCAATATTTGTGGAGTAAGATATTGAGACCTTTGTGTATGGTATAGGGAGTGGTTAGGCTGGCTCATATGGTAAATGCAAAAGAAATTGAAATGTTTTCTTTTTATATTATATATAGCTAAATTTTAACATCGTATTGCCATTATTTAATGTATTTTGTTCTTCAATTTTCAGAAAATATTATGGCTTCATATTTTTCAAAATTCATAAAAGAAAATCTATTTGAGTTCTTTTTTATAATTCCATGATTCCACCAAAACAGGTCTCTAAATTTCTTCTGCTGAGTTTGCTTTTATATTTTAACATGAACAGAATGGAGCACTTAGGAATTTTGCCCAGTGCATAAAGGCTATAATGATCATAAAAACGTATCACAGAAGATGAATATAAAGTATTTTCTGAACATCTAAATGTTTATAGTTGTTTGGAAAATTAAATTTTCTAGATCTAGAATTCATTCATAATATTTTGGTGACCTTCCTGATTTTGAGATTATTTAATCTTAATTAAAATAAGAATCATTAGTGAAATATTGCTTTAGGATCCACATTCTAAAATCATTCAGCTATAGTAAATGGGTGAAATGACAACATGGAGAATTACACATCCATTGATAAAGCTAGTGATACAATTATGTTACTGTTAAGGCCTAGGTAACTGATGCCTCTCAGCCTGGCCATTTTGTGCTATTAAGCATATTATAAAAAACTTTCTCATGTTATTTTACTATGAAACTTTTTCATATCCCCAAGTTGACTACATATTCTATTATATTTTTTGCTTTGGTATTCTTAGAAACAGATTATAATAAAAGTCAATTTAAATTGCTCTATATAGTTAGCTACAATAAACTTGGACCAAAACTAACCACACAGCAGTGCTTTCTGAACCTATGTATGATCTGTTATTTTTTCTTGTCTTTATAACTGCCCCTGGAATGGACCCCAATATAAGAGGGACATCTGCACAAATATAAGAAGCCATTTGGGCCTGGCAGTGGTGGCTCATGCCTTTAATCCCAGTACTTGAGAGGCAGAGGCAAGTGGATTTCTGAGTTTGAGGCCAGCCTGGTCTACAAAATGAGTTCCAGGAGAGCCAGGGCTACACAGAGAAACCTTGTCTTGAAAAACCAAAAGAAAAAAAAAAAAAGAAAAAAAGAAGCCATTTGGAGTAAAACTTCCATTTTGAGTAAGAGGTTGAATAAACTTTAAGTTCACAAAACCTCCCCAGAAATTAATTTTCTTTTGGAAAGAAAGAGACATGAACATCCTTATAAGCAAAGTAAGACATGAATATAAGACAAGTCCTCTGACAAAGTTGATTACCCTAACTATATAAATGTATATATAAACTGTGATAAATGTACAGTAAAGACATGTAGTTAAGGAAATTCCCTATCCCTACATCTTCATTGATAGAATAATGTTGTAAAGATGATTGTGGATTTCAGTTTTAAATGCTCTATATCACTCTGGCAGGGGATCACAGTTCAGCTCCTGGCCCAGACTATGCCCATGATTAATTTGTCTTGGGATGTGCATTCAATAAACCTGCCCTGTTTGACTGATATTCTTGTGTGAGTGGTATGTGATAATTCTTAGACCCCCAACAGTCACAGTGTAAATGACCTGTAAAAGCCTCTTAAATATATTCAATTAGCTCAAATACAAAGCATGGTTCTTTGAAATTCAGTGAAGGACCTACAGACTTGGTACTATTCGAGACATAATTAAGACTTATGTGTTCAGAGAACATTTATTAACATGTTATAAGTAAGTTTTTGCAGTGATATGTGTGTGTTCTATGCATATGTGAGGAGGTATGTTGGTACATATGTATGTGTGAATATAGAGGAGATTTCATGGGGAGTTGTCATGGTGTGTTGCTAAATTACTCTATTCCTGACTTTCCCTCTCTGAGTAGTCATTACAGTCTAACAGCACCTCAGAAAGTGGTGGGATTACATGTCTACCTTTCACTTCTAGTCACCTACTGGAATTCTGTCTGAAGTTTGCAAAGGTCTTGTGCATGTTATCAAAATCACTATGTGGAGTTTTGTGTCTGAAAACATTGTTACCTTAAAGGTATCTAACACCTCTGATCCCTAATAATCTGATCCAGAACAATCTCAGCAGTGTCTATTATATCTTAAGTAAAGTACTTTCTGTTATTTTAGTTATTGGATTTTGAATAGTATTTTTTGAATTAACTTTTCAAATAGGTTCAATCTAGAGAATAGAATCAATCTACAATGGTTATACACAATAATATAAAAAGATGCTGTTATTTTTCTGAAACTCTGTATATTACTTCGGGTGTAGTTTTTACTGTGTCAATTACATCAGACTATAAAATTCAGAATGAAATACCTGTTCAGTGTAATATCAATGTTAATTGTACTCATTTGCCAATGTGGAATCCTCCCACATAATTACCTTCAGTGAGATTTTGTTTGAACCTGAAACTGACTATAAAATGAATAATCATTTTTGACACATAAATTTATTGGTAATGCATTACCAATAATTGCTAAATCTGAAAGCAAAGCTAGATATTGAGGGAAGGTTAATAATGCAGACATAAAATTTAGGTGCAGTTTGAGAGGTGTTAGCTAGAAGAAGTAGGGAAGCCAATATGATTATGTCTCATGGGCTTGCTATGGTTGTCTGTCACTTGCTTCTGTAACTGTTTTAAAACAGGGTATTTCTTTATGTAACGTGTGGTATCCTCGAAGTAATGATGCTTCCCCCTCAGCCTCCTGAGTGTAGGAGTTACTGTCTCAGTAAAACTTTAAAAAATTTATTGACATTTAATGGACTTAATACAAAACAATTGGACATTTTGACAAATTATATTTTATATACTCAGAAACCTATTATAGATACACTAAATTAATAAACATATCATGTCAATACCTATCAAATTTTTTTCCTATCCTCTTCTATATCATCTCCTGTTTTATCATCATCACCTTATGCTCATCAAATCCACTGTGCCACTTCCTGTTACCTCTAATTTACATTCTGAAGCAAATGAAATCATTTAGTATGTATTAATTTTACCTGTTTTGATTGCTCATGGCAATTATTTGTTAATAATTTGGGTTATTGTAATATACCAACATTACTATGTGTATATGTCATTCATTCTTATTGTAGAGAACAAACACAATGTACAAATTGAAATAATTGTTTCTTCAATACTGCTATAAGAATCTTCAGAAAATAATTCATAAGAAAGAGAATTTATTTCAGCTTATAATTTCAGCAGTTTTGAGGTAAACTGGCACTACTGATCTGGAACTAGGATGACTAAGAGCAACATGGCGATGGGGTCATGTCACAAAGCAGACTGTTTTATATCTTATGATGAGAAAGACAACAAAATAGCAGAGAAGCAGATGTAATGCTTTCTAAAGTCATAGCTCTATTTATCATTAATCAGAACAAAATCCTAATACTTCATTGAAATATAACCTCATTAGTGGATTGTTACATTGATGATATTAGCATTCTTATTTTCCAGTAATTGGCAAGTGAAAAAGCTTTCAACATCTTAAGCTTTAGAGACACTGTAATACTAAATGTAATAAACAGTATATATAACTTACCTGACTATTTAACTATGAATATTTAGCATAACAGTTTGATTAATATTACACCTACCTGACAATTTAAATTATTTCCTATTTTAATTTGTGGGAATAAAACATTAGTATTAATAAAGTTCTTTCGGAATGAAATGAAATGTGCTAATTAAGAAAAACAATTTTGGAGCACTCAAAAAAGGGACCTATCATGACTGCCCTCAGAAAGACTCAACAAGCAGCTGAAAGAGGCAGGTGCAGATATTTGCACCCAACCAATGGACAGAAGCTACTGAGCCCTGTGGTTGAATTGGGGAAAGACTGGAAGAAGTTGAGGAGGAGGGTAACCCTGTAGGAGGACTAGTAGTCTCAATTAACTTTGACCCCTGAGATCTCTCAAACACTAAACCATCAACCTGTATTCATATAATTCTCCACATCATTGTAGATTGTTTTATTATTGTTTAGAGAATTACTTTTTTTTATTCAATGATTTTATCAGGTACATGGTTTAAAAATATGTACTTCCAGTTTGTGGAATGGCTTTGTATTTTCTCATGTTGCTGAATACTGATGAACTTCTATTATTTATTTATTCCTTTATTGATTTTTTTTATTGAGTCAGATCTTCTAAGTATATCCTTGAACTCTGTAGATGAGACTGTTCTTAATCTCAGAGATCTTCCTGTCTCTGTCTCTCAAGTGTTTTCGTACTAGATGAAACAATTTAAAATCCTTTCTAATATCTGTAATAAGTTGTTATAGGATATTTATTCACACTGTGAACACTAAGATTGTATTGTTAACAGCAACAGCAACAACAAAATCTCTTTCTACTTGTGGAGTGACTGAGCCTTACACCACATATTTTACACCACACATCTCTGGCTGGAATACTAAAACACCCTTAGTACATACCTTTGATCCCAAACAATGAAGGTAACGTAAGTTTGTAAAAGTAAGCAATTATGATTGAAAGTGATGCCTAATTGAGTGGCAGACAAAGTGATGAATCAGAGAAATATTTGATAGAAAAGAGTATGCACAACTCTCAAGGGAAGAGAGAGGGAAAGAAAGGTATTTAACAGGAATTGCACAGAGAGGTGATAGTTTTATTGGGATAGATATAAGAAGTCTGGTTGCAGAGAGAAAAAAATGTAGACATAGGTGAAGACAGAATGAGCAGCAGATAGAAGATAAGAACAGGTTGCCAGATTTAGTTTGAGGCCAAGCAGGAGAAGCTGAGAGAAACCAGATTGAGTCAGTCCTCTTGGAGGTAAATTTGAGGCAAAACAGCTGAGTTGAACTAGAAAGCCAGAGCTGAGAATGAACTTGAAAGGGTGATGTTATTCAGCAGTATCAGAGGCTGAAATCATTCTATGCCTAGATAATATTATATAGATGCTAGAAGATTCCAAGTCTAGGCCTATGTTACCAGATTGAAGCTGCAATCTTCTGAGATGACAATTAAGTCAGGCAAATAAAATATACTTTTACATCAAGATTTGCTTTACAGTTTAAAGCATATAGCATTAATTTATTATATCTCAAATTTGGTTTTATAAAATTGGACTCACAAACAGTTCTGTTCAGATTTTTCCTCATTCTGGAAATAGAATCAGTACTTTCAATCTGTTAATTTGGTCATTAGTACTCACCAAAACCATGTAAAGACAAAAAGAACAAAAGAACAAGAAAGGAACTGTCTGCCATTATTTTTGATATACATAGACCCCCCCAAAAAAAACCCTCTCAATAATATACTTGAAAACTGAATATAGGCAGATATTCAAATGATTATTATGAAATTCACTAGAAAATTAAAGGGCCCCCATGTTTCTGAATTGCTACAATTAATACTGTGATAACAAACAGCGTGCCATAAACAGATTTCCAGGCTTAACTCAACTTCAATCAAAAGTTCTTCAGAGAAAACAAAGTGAAAATTTCAAAACCTTTACTTCCTCCCTCCAAAACATCCCATATATCATGAACCACTGTCCTGAAAATTTTTGGGATAGCCATAAAATTCCTGAGCAAAACAAATAATGCTGAAGATTTTTTTGTATCATACTTTAAGTTATATTACAGAAACATTGAAATGAAATACAGGACGGTATTAATACAAAAAGAGACATTTTTTTTATTTTAACTTTTAAAATATTATTGAAAATACTCTTCTTTCATACAATATATTCTGATCATAGTTTCCCTTCCCTGCAATCCTCCCACCTCTCCAACCCTCAATACATCTTGTCCCCAGATTCCTCACCTTCTATTTCCTCTTCAGAAAAGATTAGGCCTCCAAGAGATGACAGCAAAATAGAACAAAACACGATACAGTAAGAGAAGCTAGAACTTCACATAGTCGCTGGACAACACAACCCAATAGGAGGAAAGGATTCCCAAGAGTAGCCAAAAGAGTCAGAGGTATAACTGCATGTAGACTTAGGAGTCCTACAAAATCACAAAGCTAATAACCATCACATATGTACAGGTTCTTCTGCGAAGAAATGTGAAACTGCTTCCCTGAACTCCCAACAATATTATAGCTGGCATAAAATTTGAAACAAACAAACAAACAAACAAACAAACAAAAACACATTTGTTAACATTCCAATGTAAGTAGAGAAACATTTCACAAGGTTCCAACTATAGATACTACAATAGCTATGGAGGCAGGGAGAAGCAGGTATATATATATATGTATATATATATAACAAAAAATGTGCGGTTACGAATAAGATAAGTTGTGGTTTAGGGAGCACAAGATGACTTATGGGGTAGATCGAAATAGGAATGATTTAAACATACTGTGGTTTTGTATGAACCCCCCAACAACACAGAAATAATTAAGGCAGTAGCCTATACTACAGTAAAACAACAAAAAATAATTTTCCAAGTAAAAAATTAAAATAGTATATTTCCTATTCTCACCTGCCAACCTTTGTACTGTCATATACTTCAACTCTGCGGGCATTGTAATTACATGTCATATTTAAAATCATTTTGTTTAAACAATTGGATCTTAGAAATACATAAACAATAAGATAGAAATGACAACCAGGTGGTGCACACTTCCTCTGTTGCTTGTCTCTATGTTTGTACTGGAATTTCCAAATGGCATCATTTTCGTATCTATGAATTCTTTCAGAATTTCTTATAATTTTAGTAACTTTTCTAAATATTTGTCTGCTGTATGTTCAGAAAAATGGATTAGTCATTAGAAATGCTCAAGGCTGCTGCAGAGGCAGAGAAGCCACAATAGGTGGTTCACGACATTGCTGCTTTAGCAGGAACCTATGAACTCTTTGGTATTCCACAAACACCTACAAACAAGTAGTGCAAAAACTTCATGCAGGAACAAACAAATAAGATAACCATAAATAAATATTTATTAAGATTTATTTGTCCTTCCTATAGGATTGCAACCCCATAGGAAAAACAACAGTATTAACTAAACTGGACCCTTCAGAGCTTTCAGGGACTAAGCCACAAAACAAAGAGCATACATAGGCTGGTATGTATCCCACCCCCCCCCCAAGCTAGATAGGTAGTAGAGGACTACTTTCCCTCAGTGGGAGGGGCTGGGCTTGGTTCTGTGGGGCTTGATACCCCAGAAAAGGGGGATGCAGGGGATGAGGTGGGATTCAGTGTGTGGGTGGGGCATCAGCCTTTAGAGGCAAAATGGGGTGGGTTGGAGGGGTTTGTTTAGGTGGGACCAGGAAGGGGGACAACATTTTAAATATAAATAAATACAATAATTAATAAAAGTTAATAAAAAGAATTATTTGCCTAAAATATTTTGACAAATATTTTGTTTTCAACTACTAGAAAGCACAAATATACACTTCTCAGTACCTCATGAACCTTTCTCTAAAATTGACAGCATACTGAGACACAAAGTAAGTCTCAACAGATACAAAAAAATTGAAATAATACTGTGTATATTATCAGATCATTAATAATTAGACTTGGATATCAACCAACCAAAAAGGGGAAAGATTACAATTTCATAGTAACAGACCAACTCTCTTCTTAAAAGAAAAAAATGTGTCAAGACAGAAATAATGAAGGAAATTAAAGACATTCTAGAATAAAATAAAAATAAATACATAACATACACAAACTGGGTGTGCTAAAGGAAATCTCATGTCACTAAGTTCCTATATAGGCTCTAGTAAGGACACAATGTCCTGGATATCACCGTGATTCTGTTCTTATGTTGGGACCTCAGCATCTGAGTTTGGGGTGATTATAGGTATAGGTTCTTATTTTTGAGTTTGTTTTTGTACTTTGGGTTTTGTTTCTCCTGGATTTTCTGAGAGTATTATAGTGGTATCTTTTCTGTTTTACTGGCCTGCCCATCTGGAATTCTCACATGGAATGCCTACAGGTTTTGGAGGCTAGAATGCAGAGATGAGTGGAGGGAAGTCGTGAGTGTATGTCTGTGGGGGAAAGGGAGGCTGGAGTTATTTTTCTGTTGCAACATTAGGGATGATACTGAGGAACTTGGTCTACACGGAAAACAGAGGGTCATATAACATTAATTTTAAACATTGTTTAGATTGACAAAATTAATTTGACACTGTCATTATATCCTTTTTAATTTTTCCATTAATTAATTTATTATTCACTTTATAGCTCAATCACTTCACCCTACTCCTCCCAGTTCACTCTCATATACTCCCTCCTCCAGTCCTTCCCTTCCCTTCTCTGAGAGCATGGAGGCCTCCCTTGGGTCTCCCCCAAACCCCAACCCCAGAATTTTAAGCATTTTCAGGTCTAGGCTCATCTTTTCCCACTGAGGCCAAACAATCCCCCCACCCCCCAATTAGGGGAACAGGATCCACAGGCAGGCAACAGATTTAGGGACAGAACCTGCTTCAGTTTTGGGGAGATTCACATGAAGACTCTGCTAAATTTATGCTAGGGGACTCAGTCAACCCCATGTTTGCTCTTTGGTTATTCAATCTCTGAGAGCCCCCAAGGATCCAGGTTAATTGACTCTGTTGTTCTTCCTGTGGAGTTCTTATTTCCTATGGGACCTTCAACCCTTCCCTTAACTCTTCCACAAGAGTCAGTGAACTCTGTACAATTGCTTTCTAAGACTGTTTTCCATTTGTATAAAGGACAGCTACTAATTTCTTTGAGTTAATTTTCTACGAAGCTTCTTTGCTGAAAATGAGTCAGATGTAAGGGTTCACTGATAGAATTGTGGGGGTTGATTATGTATGCTATCATATCATCTACAGATAGTGATATTTTGACTTCTTCCTTTCCAATTTGTATCCCCTTGATCATCTATACAAGTCTTATTGCTCTAACTAGGAATTGAAGTACTAAATTGAAGAAATATGGAGTCAATGCACAGACTTTCCTTGTCTCTACGAGGAATTATTGTAAGTCACTCTACATTTAATTTGATATTGCCTTTTGTTTTGCTGTATGTTGTATTTATTGTGTTTAGGAATGTTCTTAGTATCTCTGATCTTTGATCTTTCCAAGACTTTTAACAGAAATCATTGTTGGATTTTTGTCAAAGTACATTTCTTTCCTTTTGTTTATCTGGTGGATTACATTGTTGAGTTTTCCTATACACTGAACCAATCCCCCATCCCTGGGATGAATCCTACTTGATCATGGTGAATGATGGTTGTGATATGTTCTTGGATTTGGTTTCTGAGTATTTTGTTGAGTATTTTTGTATCAATGTTCATAAGGGAAATTGGTGAGAAATTTTCTTTCTCTGTTGAATTTTTGTGTAGTTTAGGTATCAGGGTGACTCTGGCACCATAGAATGTGTTTGGTAATGTTACTTCTGTTTCCATCTTGTGAATAATTTGAGTAGTATTGGTGTTAGTTCTTCTTAGAATGTCTGGTAGAATTATGCACTATAACTATCTTGTCCTGGGCCTTTTTTGTTTGTTTGTTTTTATTATCATTTTTAGACTTTTTGATGACTGCTTTTTTTTTTATTTTCAGAGGAGTTATAGAACTATTTAAATAGTTTACCTGATCTTGATTTAACAATGGTAAATTTGTATCAAGAATATCATCCATTTTTTCCAATTTTGTGCAATACTGGTCTTTGAAGTAAGACCTAATGTTTTTTCCTTTTAAATTTCCTCAATATCTGTTAATTCTTCCTCGTTATTTCTGATTTTGCTAATTTGAATACTGTCTCTTTGCCTTTTAGTTTGGCTGATGGTTTGTCTATCTTGCTGATTTTCTCAAAGACCCAGCTCTTGGTTTTGTTGATTCTTTGTATTTTCCTCTTTGTTTTTTTCCTGCTGTCTACTCCTCTTTGGTATATTTGCTTTGTTTTGTTCTAGAGCTTTTAGGTGTGCTGTTAAGCTGTTAGTATGAGATATCTCTAATTTCTTTCTGAAGGCACTTAATGCTATGAACTTTCCTCTTAGGCCTGCTTTCATTGTGTACCATAAGTTTGGGTATGTGTTGTACCTTCATTTTCATTGAATTCTAGAAAGTCTTTGATTTCTTTCTATATTTCTTCTTTGACACAGTGGTAGAAAGTTGTACAGTTTTCATGATTATGTAGGCTTTATGATGTTCCTGGATTTGTTGATATCCAGCTTTAATTCAAAGTGATCTAGTACAATGCATGGGTTATTTCAATCTTTTTGTATTTTTAAGGCTTTAGTTTGTGACTAAGTATATGGTCAATTTTGGAGAAGGTTCCATGGGGTACTAAGAAGAAAGTGTATTATTTTGCATGTGTATGGAATATTCATTAAATATCTCTTAGGTCTATTTGATTCACAAAATCCTTTAGTTTTCTCATTTCCCTGTTCAGTTTCTGTTTTAATAACCAATTCTTTGGTAAGAGTAGGATGTTGAAATCTCTTATATTAATATGTGGGGTTTGGTGTGTGATCTAAGCTTTAGCAATGTTTCTTTTATGAATGTGGGTGCCCCTATGTTTGGGGCATAGATGTTCAGAATTGAGATATCATGTTGGTAGATTTTTCCTTTGATGAGTATGAAGTGTCTTTTTCCATTTCTTTTAATATCATGTTGATAGATTTTTCCTTTGATGAGTATGAAGTGTCTTTTTCCATTTCTTTTAATCACTTTTAGTTGAAAGTCTATTTTATTAGATATTAGAATGCTTACTCCAGCTTTCTTCTTGGGTTCATTTGCTTGAAAAACCTTTTTGCAATCCTATTCTCTGAGATAATATTTATCTTTGATACTGAGGTATTGAAGGATGCTTCTTTATGCAGCAGAAAGATTAATCCTGATTATTCATCCACTCTTTTAGCCTGTGTCTTTTTATTTGTGACTTGAATCTATTGATATTGAAAGATATTAATGATCAATGAATTTTAGTTTCTGTTATTTTGATGTTGGTGATGCTGTGTGTATGTGTGTGTATCTGTGTGTGTGAGAGAGAGAAAGAGAGAGGGAGGAGGAAGATAGACTAAGGTGGCAGCAGACCTCCAGGAAGGCAGGTAGAGCTGTTGCTCAGAAGATAGATACAGAGAGGACAGGACTGACTTCATGGTTGTTGGGCTTGCAGGGGTCCTAGAAGGCAAAGCCTATCATTATATCTTAGAGTATTAATATTAAAGAAATACTTATCCTGGATATTTAAAAGCAAAAAGTGAACAATATAAAGATAATGATATATATCTTTATATCTCTATCTATCATCTATCTATCTATCCATCATCAGATTGAGAACAGGGACTCCAATGGAGGATTTAGGGGAAGGACTGAAGGAGCTGAAGGGGTTTGTCACCCTATAGGATGAACAAAAGTATCAACCAACCAGACCCCCCACAGAATTTCCAGGGACTAAACCTCCATCCAAAGAATAAACATGGGGTAACCTATGGCTCCAGCTACACATGTAGCAGACAATTGTCTTATTTGCTATCAGTGAGAGGAGAGACCCTTGGTCCTGTGGAGGCTTGAATCTCCAGCATTGGGGAATGCTAGGGCAGTGGGGCAGAAGTGAGTGGCTGGGTGGGGGAGCACCCTCATGGAGGCATGGGAGAGGGGGTTGGGATTGGGATTTTTTGGAGGGAAAACCAGGAAGGGGGATAACATAACGCAAAGAAACAAAACAAAACAAAACAAAAAACCACATAGGGCAAAATAAGCTTTGCATTCATGTGCTCTTATAAACACACACACACATACACACACACACTCACACACAAACCCAAACACTCACACACACACCACATAATTACACACACTTTTAAATAGAGTATAGATAGAAAGATAGATAGATAGATAGACACACACACACATATATATGTGTGTGTGTGTGTGTGTGTGCGTGTATGTATATATGACATATACATATATGTCAATAATGCTTCTTAAAACGAAACTTCTCTTAATATTGTTAGGTTGTGGAGTCTACATGACTCTTCCTGATACTGTACAGACTAGTGTCCTTGGCCTTTATTGCCTCCAAAAAAATTGAAGGTAAGATCTTTTTGTTGAGGATACCACACAATTTAACAAAGGACTTAGAACAAATGACCTGAAACTGGTCTGGAAACGTCTTCACTGAGGATAAGTTTACTTACTATTATTAGGTGTTATGCAGTCTTTCACAAGAAAAATGCAAAAATATCATTCTAAGAACAGTTAAGCCTCAAAACAATAACAATTTCAGCCCAGAATTGTTTACCTTGGAGTACAATATTGGCACTCCTATCTTAGATGTAACCAACTACTATGCACTTGTAGTTAAGACCAGCCTAGTAGTAGGAAGCTATACCTGGCATTGCAATCCTAGCCAAATACCTGTGGCTGAAGGGGACATGAACTCAAGAAGATAACCTACTAGTGCCAGTTCTCTAAATCAATGTACTTTCTAAATTTATTTTCTCTATTTTTCATTTTTTTAAATAGTACTATCTCATACAATATATTCTGATTAGAATTTTCCCTTCTTCTATTCCTTCCCATTTCTTCCTATTTAATGATTATCTTTTTAAATAATTTATTTATTTTGTTCAAATCATAATTCATTCACACAAGGGTTATAAACACAGAAAGGTAGGACATGGGGAAGGGGATGACACTGGAGTATTGGTGTTAATGATTATCTTTATATTCATACTAAGGATAGTTTTCATTCATCACCAAAGGTGATTCATTTTGACAAATATAGAAGTTGATTAAGAGACCCATATTTTGTCAAAATGAAGAGAATAAATGAATCTGGGCAGATAGACCCAATAGATATACAATCTATATTGATCTATGTATGTTGTAGGTACTGAAAACATAATGCCGTGTGTGGGCAAGAAAGTCTGTAAAAGATGAAATACTAGAATGCTTGCTATGTGGTAATATGTTCTATATTTACCAGGGATTCTGCACAAGACCTGCACCACAACCAAAACAGGCAACATGCTCTCAAGGATGGATCAAATAACAGAAGTTTCCATCCATAACTGAAGAGCTTCAATAAATGCCTACTGAAAGAGTAAACATTTTTTTCCAGGAATGGATATCTGCTCCCTTGTTCAGTACTATATGGTTCGTCATAAATCCATGCACATATGAGAAATACAGATGGATTTTTAGATTGTATACATTCATACATATATGGGTACATTTTGCAATATGAACCAATTAAGGAGATTTATTTAAGTTCTGCGAATTATTTAACTTCATTGAATTGTCCATCTCTAGCCATGGAAAACTATTTTTGTAGACATAAATCATAAGATATACACACATATACATAGATTCATATAAACATACACATACATGCAATATAAGTAGGAACAGCAAAATAGTGACTGATATTTCTGAGACAGTTTTATTTTGATGAATTTAGAAATAGGTCATCTTATTACGACCTCTTATTTTATGAGAGCCATTTTATCAAATTTATGAATTGAGCTTGGGAAAAGAATTACTACTTTGCACCCAGTATGAGATATTGAAAGCATATGTTTTATATTTTATATTTTAATCCACAACTATGTGTAAATCACTTCATTCTTAATCCATAGACGAAACACATCTTAATCTCCAGCCTTTGGCAGGAAGATTTTCTTCTCTATTCAAGGGAAGAATTTTCTCCAGTTACTAGTATAGGACATGTTTCCCATCCTGCATCTCTCTGTCAACTTTCCATGTGCAGAAGTGCTTGATCTTGGGTGATAGTTGGGGGTGGGTATTTTCTAACCATAATTAAAAGTTGTTGTAATTTTGTTCCTACTATTCTTCCTGAAATAATAGACTTTTGTCACAATTCTTGAAAGTAAACTCATACTTGTGTGTGGGGGATGCATTTGTGTGTGTGTGTGTGTGTGTGTGTGTGTGTGTGTGTGTAGAGGGGTGAGTGTATGTTGTGTTCTTTAGCATTTTAAATGCTTAACTATTAGGAGAGAAGCAAATGTTCATGTCAATTACATACTTTGGCTTTTCTTTTCTTATATCTATATTACTGTGGGTAATTAGATCATGATTTTCAATTTGTGTCCATCCCAACTCCAATATTAAGTTACTTACTTTAAGTTTCAATTTGGGTTTCTGTACTTGATTAAGAGTAGATAGCTATCATTAGGTGAATGACATGTTTCTACTGAGAATGCAAATGTTCAAATAGACACTATCTGAGATGTTAACACTTTCAGAACTATATGGTAGTATTTTAACATGTATCATTCTGGGCTGGAGAGATGGCTCAGCCATTAAAGGCTAGGCTCACAACAAAAAATATAAGATGCATCATTGCATTTAGGCACTAAGAAAAGCAATGCTTGTGACAACTGTCTCTTTTTGACAGAATACTACTTTTAATGTTTTTTTATATTAAGTCTAGATCATTGTAACAATTACATGCATAATGATATCGTTTTATTCCCTGTGTTACAAAAATTTCCTTAAAATTACTTTGAATAGCTGGGCTCACTTGTGTCCCCAGCATCAATTCTGACTTTAAATCTACTATTAGAATATTCAACCTAATTAGAATGAATAGACTGTAAGACATCTCTTTTGTACCATATAGCCTAATTTCATTTTGCCTGGTCCTTGCTCAAATTCATTCACAGTTTGATGCTTAAATAATCGAGCTTCAATTCCTTTCACTGTTAGCACAAATAATTACAGTTTATACATAAAATACCGTGTTAAATTGAACAAATTCTTCTAGGAAGAATAGGCACCTTGCATATATTTGATTTTCATTCACATGCTAGGATGAGGACACACAATAATACTCAATTCTGTTTTAATGAACTGAAAAGATTAGCAAATATTTATTTACAGAGTTCTCTGTATGAAAATACAAAACATTTGACATGCTGCAGAATCCGAGAACTTAATAACTATTAAGAAGCATCATCATTGTCTAAAACATTGCTTTGGAGTCTCTGAAATATTAAGTAATATTCTTAAATAGCATAGGAAAATTAGAATGAGTTGAGCATATTGTATTAGGATAATTATTGTTTATTCAGATCTGTGAACTCATCATAAATGTTAGGAGGCCTCTGAATTGTTAGACTTAATGCCATAAATTAGATAATTTTACTATTTAATTGAACTGATTTTTTAAAAAAACTATTCCAAGTATAACTTTTGAATCTCCTCTTATTTAAATTTTATTTAATCTTTTTTTTTAAATTACAGATTTTATACCCCTCCCAGTCCACCCTCTGAGTGCAGAACAGTTTAGAGAGAACATCCAGGTGAAAACATTCATCTTTGTCTCGTAGTTCACTGGCAGCAGAGGGAATACTGTCACACAGCTTCCACCGAGGAAAACTGACTTGAGCATGAAATACAGGACTTTTCAGTGATTGCCCATCTTCTTTGGAGGTAACTCCTCAGAAGAATTATTACATTTTAGAAATAATCTTTCATTTGATAAAAAGAGAAAAATTATATCACAATTATTTATAAAAAATATTTTATTATTGTTTAATTGCTTAGATAACATGTGCCAAAATTAATAGTGAAAATGATTATTTTTTTTAGTCTTGTTTATAGTGTTCACACAAATGATCCCATGGACTGAACATAAGTTATGTTTCAGATGGTGTAGAAAGAACTTGAAAAGAGACTGCCCTAGTAGAAGCTTCTTTATTCAGTATAATTTCTTGTTATTGAATGATTTGAATAATATCTCATCAAAAATAATTAATTGTAAACAAAAAATTAGATTGTGTACTTAGAATTCAGAGTTTCTGTGAGAAAATCATGCAGATAAAAAAGACATGACAATAGTATTTAAATTCTATTGTAATGATTACTAAATGGGATTTATTTTGACTAATGAGCTAACTCATTGAGCAGAGGTTGCTTTTGCAAGAATTTTCTAACCCTGACTTGGAAAACCTATAACCAGGTCCAGCAGGAAAAGTCGTGTGTCTATAATCCCATAGCTCTTGAGGTGAAGTTAGAGGGATAGTCAGTAGCTTGCAAGCTAGCTAGACTGCTATCCCCAGCCATACACTATAGAGACTCCTTCTGAACAAATATGAAAGATAAGGGCTGTCACTGATGTTTTCTTTGATCATCATACTAATTTTTGTCAGTGCACCCACATTCTACAGCCCCCACATACACACCATTTTAACTAGGGTGGACTCCATACACGTTACACCAGCTGTTATAAAACATATTTTATGACTAGAAAGTGCATAAGATTAATATTGATAATAGCTCATGGTGGAACAATTAAATATTCATGTGTAAATATCCATGCATATACACCAGTATTGTGTACATATATATTATTATATACAATCTCTTCTATATTAAATACAATGAAAATTTATTTTCCTCACTCCAGTCCCTTTTTGTACTCCCAGTCAGCTTTCTCAAATTCCTGACAACACAAACACATAGTTCAAAATACATAAGTCAACTTTTTGATACACTATTGATGTAGGGAAAAGCTAGGATAATTATTCAACACCGTGCTGGGCTTGCCTTACTGCTTCATATCATTTTATATTTTATATTTGTAACACTACAAAAGTAAAACTTTTGTCTAGTTGTGGCAGGATTTTTCCTGCCCATTTTATTTTCAGTAGAGCTTGGTGATTGGACAGTAGAAGAGGTAGGTGGAGGTAGGAGTTGGAAGGAGGAAGGAAAGAGAAAGGAGAAGAAAAAGAGAAGGAGGAGGAGAGGAAAGATGGCAGGAGATGTTACCCTCTTGTCTCTAGCAGTTATTTATATCAAGGTTATGTAATTGGGTTTACAATTCTAATTGTGTGGGCATCTTGTGTATTGAGCATTTGCTGAAATACAAATCCACTGGATAATCTTAAGCATTGATAGTCTTCTTTCTTCCAGGTACCGCTAGAATGACAGTATTGTCTGTGGTTGAGCCAAGAACCATGAGGGTGGCAGAGTTGGCCCAAGGGTCATGTTTAGAGCCATGGAGTTCATGGAGCTGAACAGGGGATGTAGCAGCCATGCCAACTTTTCATGGATCCAGGGTCAGCGCCAATGGTTAGCTAGTGCTGTTATTAGAGCAGGAACATGGCAATGGCCCTGGAAGCTAGTTGAAGCCATACCACTTTTTAAAATATCACCCACTGCATCTAGCTCCTAGGTAAAATATTTTCTCCAAAAATAAATAGTCTGGTCTACTTTTTAAAAGTATAGCTTCTGAAAAGGTTAGATTCACAAGAATATTATTGTTAAGTGATTTTATCTCAATATTGACAATGAAGAAGGAAGATATTTGGTGTTTCTTCAAATAATTTTAACATGTTTCTTCCAACCATGGTTTTATAAGTGGGATATATCTTGCTACATTTATTTTATATTTGCACTACAGTCATGATTTTGTTATTCAGAAAATTATAATTTAGAAAATAAATTAATCGGTACTCTAGCTTTTTATGATTTTTAATGTCTTTCTTGTGCTATGACTTTTTGTATATATTAGAATGTGTACTTGATTAAACAAGATTTATTCATTTAACAATACAGCAAACAGAATTAAGGAAAGGTATTAAATACCTAGCCAGAGCTGGATTCCTATGTATTCCCTTTCCCATTAGTAATGTGTGAATGAATCTGTGACACAAAATATGTATTGTCCCCTGTACAGAAGCAAGCATGTCATTAAAAAATCACATTAAAATTTTCTACACAGAGAGGCATATTACTGTGTCTGAAATTGATCTGAATAAGGAAAAAAATTATCATATCATCTTGCTCACTTCAAAACTCCAACAAAACAGCATCCATTTTACACTTTTAAAGAACCAGATTCTGACTCAGAGATTCCTGCAAGATTTTGGTTATGATAGGACAATTTTATTATACCTGGTCAAGGATCATAGACTTTTATCATATTAAACCTACCTGTGTGTTTTCTCCATATATGGTTTTTAAAAATACAAACTCTAATTTTAGTACTTTATAAACAGTAGTTAGATTTCTGTATTTTCTACTAAAATCAGAAGTTGAAATAAGTTTAAACAACTTTCATGTATCATATAATAATATACCATGTTTTCTCTGTTAACTCTTTTAACTGTTATTCAAAGAACTTATTCATTTAACTAGGAAAATTCTGTGGTAAAATATCTGTAGGCCATGATTTATATATTAACACTGAATGCATCACAACACTCACTGTAGACAAGTATATTTATATTTCATAGCCTATAGCAATTGTATTTTCCCATAAGTTACATAATTGTGTAAAACCTCCGTTTTAGAAGTTTGAGTAATTAAGAAACTTAAGAAAAATAAAAATTTAAGTATAGATACTGTTCAATTTATGGTGGCCTTATATTCCATTATATCTATTTCAAATTGAAAATATACTAAGTCAAGGATACATTTAAGTTACCAATGTTCTAAGAAGAGCTCAATGTAATTCACCTTACACATGTTTGCACCACTTTTATTTTGTTTATATCCTGTTGATAATACTTGAAAAGGGAACTTATGCAAAAATTCTGAACATCTATGAATTATATTAATATTGAATAGAACATGTAATACAGAGTAGCTGTGTGACTGTTCTTCATAAACACACTCAGAAAAAATGTACTCTGGGGATGACCATGTTGGAACCAGTGAACAGAAGATAATTGCTGGAGATGGGCATGCTACAACAGTAGAGTCATTAGTTTCTGAAGGTGAGTTGCATATCTCCTCTACTTCCAGCACCACAAGAAAATATACCATAAATTTACTGCCCTGCATAAATAAGGGATACATTTAATGCTAAAAAGGCTGAATGCATTTTATTTTAACATCATTGTAAAGTCTAATCAGTGTTAGTCAGTAGTTCTGCAGTTGAGGATTTAATAAAAGTCATAAAGTCATCTAACAATCTAACACACGAGAGAGAGAGAGAGAGAGAGAGAGAGAGAGAGAGAGAGAGAGAGAGAGAGAGA
>NW_021604766.1:2061844-2074087 GCF_004785775.1 Grammomys surdaster
AGAGAGAGAGAGAGAGAGAGAGAGAGAGAGAGAGAGAGAGAGAGAGATTGAGATTGCACATAGAATATTGTAATTCTCAAAAGTTGGTCTACTGGGCCATTACTAAACTGTCCTCATGGATAGATAAGATTATTAACGTTACAAAGAGGCCCAATGTAGTTTGAATGCTCCCTTCAGCATGCTAGCTTATAACACAAAGGACATTAGCTCAGAACACATATCTGTGGTGAAAAGGAGCACATACCGGTGATAAATCTTGGATAGTAATGACTCCAGAAACTTATTAAAACACTTATTAGAATTGCTCAGAATTAATTAGCATGTGTTGTTTTGTTTGTTTGTTTGTTTGTTTGGGATTTTTTGGTAAATGTGTCTGACAAGGACAATGCAGGAGAAACAAGTGACTTTAGAATTCATGGAATTTAGTCCATTGTTGAGAACAATGAGTGTGCTTTGGATAGGTGTGGCATGAGGACTCTGTGTCCTGAAGACTTCATGCTATTGTAGAGTTTTGCTATGCATTTTGTCTTCAAATTGCTGTTAATTAAAAATTGAATGAAAACACTAAGGAGGCCTCCAACCCCTCACTGGGCAGTATCTATGGGACAATAATAATGTTTGATATCTTTCAGGCATTGCTGCTGGAGTAGATTAATGATTCAATCACCACCCTAGGAAAGAATTTAGACATATAGATTGTCAGCAATGACAACAACCCTTAGAAAGCATTTGGAAAAGTAAGATTGTTAGTGAAGTAAGGTTAACATATTTTTACTACTAAGTTTTATGTAGAATATCTTAGGGAAAATTTGAAGTTTAGGAACACACAGCCTTAATAGTTAAGCTAGGGATTCTTTTAAGATCAAGGAACAAGAACAATGGCAGCACTGGCAGATGTGATTATCACTGAGACTGGACTGGTGATGATTTAGTATCTTATACACATTTTGGCCTTCTGATTCCTGATATGATTAATAAAAATTGTTCTTGAATAAATGTGCATTCTGAGGATTTAAAGTAAAAATGACTGATTACTTTCATATAAATGTATAAATTTTTGATTCTTCTAAGATTTTTATAAGATTAGTATTTAAGATAAATAGTAAAATAATTAATCCTTTCTTTGTAATTGCAAATTGCTGCCTGTAATTGCAAATTCCTAAGAAGTACTGTCTGAGAGCTCTACCTTGCTTGCTCATACATTGTTAATCTGTAACACATTGCTTAGTTACAAATGTACATGGGCTCTTGGGAATAATTTTTTTTTTACCTGTACTAATGTTTTTTTTCTTGTAAGGTTAATGGAGAACATGCTGGTTTTTTTTTTTCAGAGTCATTCAACAAAAGAAAAATAGAATGTAATTACATGGTAGTTCTGTACTTCTGGAAAAATTGGACTGGGATTTATAAGTTATGGAAGGAAAAATAAAGTGGTATTGGAGCCTGTTCTATACACCAACTGGATATATGTGTATATATATATATGTATGTGTGAAATGCTTTAAGCCTGCTTTGCTCTATCAATTCAATGTGAGAATGTGTATATATGCTTGTCTGTGTGTAGTGTGTATGCATACATGTATGTATATATGTATGTATGTATTCACATGTGTAAATTTATTAAGAGCCTACTTTTGTTTCATCCACTCAGCATGTATATGTGTATGAATTTTTTTCTCCTTTTCTTTTGTGCCTTCTCTTAAAGAGCTGGAAGTGTTCAGACTTTCTCACTGTCCACCAAGAGTACCAGCCCCAATGAATCAAGCTTTGTTCCCTCAGAGAAAAGTCTGCTTAATGATTACTCTAATTGCTGGCTGCCGCAACCAGCAGACCCCATTATTTGCTAACAGCACATACATCTGTACTCCTATCAGTGACACTACACCTGGCTGCCTGCATCAGTTTACTGTGTGATGCCAATGATGGCCTTTGAAATCTTTGGCAGGTGCCTCATATGACTAAATTTTAAAATGTACATTGTTAAGGAAAGATATAGTAATACAAAACCCTATGAAGTCCATCTCAAATTCAAGTATGCATAGACATCAAATTCCTAAGTCACAAATTTTTGCAGAGTGAAGACGCTATCTATACACTTTTATTTTCCAAAGATCTTCACCTGCTTTCATAGCTGCTTGGTAATCTCAGAACAGAACATCTCTAAGTATTCTCCAAATAAGTTCTTCAATTCATGCAAATCTGAAGCCTCAAAGGGATGTATTTTCATACTCAAAGAATGAGGAATCTATGCAAATCATTTTAAGAGATGTCAAGAAAATATGATTTTACATTAAAATTGAGCTGAAAGAAATTACTTCTGAAATTTATGAGCACTTGGTACACCACCTGCAAGAGTTTGTATGTGAGTTTATGTACAGTACCTTGTTTTAAAATGCAAAAAAAAAATCACTCTTAAGTTGCAATTTAATGGTTTCTGGAAATTATCAGCAAATACTTAGTTCTTTGTCAAAGTCTTCAACTCTTGTTAACTTCTTAAATCCCAGATATAGATGATTAGAGAAAAACAGCAGTTCACAAATGATGATGATGATGATGATGATGACAGTGACAGGATTTTTTAAGAAAATATACCAATAATTAGAAGTATAGGGTAAGATTCACAAATATTTCAACAGCCTATACAGTAAGCATGTACTATCAAATTCTATTTGTACATTCAAAACCAATAAAGAATACTGAAGAGCTCTGGTTTAAGAGGACTAAGTAGCAGAGTCTTAAATCACACTATTCAGGTGACCGAGGCAAAGGATCTTGAGTTTAAGGCTAGCCAGGGTCTAATAGTCATTTCAAGTTAGCTTGTGCTATGTAGTAGTATCTTCCTCTTATATGGGGCTGTTAGCTTGCCTGTGGACATGAGTCCTGTTGGGCCGAGTTGTAGATCCTGCAGCTACTGAGAGCAGAAGCTGGGGAATTTGACTGAGTTCACTCCAAGGTGTGCCAGGCAGAAGCTGCAGGGCTCCGCTCACGTGTGGGGAGATCTCAGTCTGAAGTCCTGTGAGGGCAGGGCTTTTTTGAGTGTGGGTCTCCGGGCTGATGTAGCTGACCTGGGAGAATGGTAGTCTCTGTCTTTGGACTCTCAGACCCAGCTGGGAGCCACAGAAGAACTGAGAAATGAGGCATATGGGCTGGACCACTTGTAGCCGAAAGGAATGAGAGGGAGGGAAGCCCTGTTGGTAGAGACTCTTGGTTACCAGGACTGGCTTGGCTGGCTCTGCTAGCTTGCTTGAGTTGGCAGCCTCCTCAGAGGGATATTAACCAGCAGCTTGGTAGTCAAGGCCTTCTCTATGGTTCCTCACTACGGGCCCCAAAGACACGAGGAAGCCCATGGTTTTAAAGGATTTATTGTCATGGCAGAAAGTGGTTGAGTCGGACTGTATCCCTCTACCTCCAGGGCGGGCCTTTGGTTAAATACTGTTTGTAAGGAGGAGGGTATGGGAAGGAATATTTAATTGGCTATGCCTCCTGGCCTTTAGGTATCTCATTAATATGGAAATCTCTTAAGGCTGAGGCCTGTAGTCATGCCCTCTACCTGTGGAGGGGCTGGTTACTGAAAGAGGCTGATCAATGGATGTCTTTGGCCATGTGTCTGGGAGCCTGGAGTTTGGGAGCAAGGCCAAACACCTACAATCATTCTATTAGGGTCTGGGGTTTGAGGCCTGTGCTTAATCAGGAACCAAGCTATCCTTTCACAGTCCCACACTCTTACTAGAAAAAAACTAAAATAAAATAAAACAAGCAAGTAAAAACAAAACAAAAATTAAAACAACCCAAGCAAACACACATAAACAGAAATTGGACAGTATTTTCTTTAGCCCTATTAATGTTTTCCATTAAATAGAATGATTTGAGTTCATCAACTGAGAAGTAATGAAAATGTGGCTAATTTACACAATTTTATGCTCATTGGTGATAGAAAGTATGAAATTATAAGATTTGTAGCAAGGAAGATAATTCTATTAAGAAAAATAAGCTATGAACAGAGAACTAAGTACACATGATGTCACCCATATAGAATCTAAAGTGATTTCATAGGTGACTATGTAATATCATACATTATGTTCTAAAAAGCTAGAAGAAGGAACAAGTGAGTTTAAATGTTTTTTTAATAATATAGTAATAAATAGTTTGGGAATCTAATTTGTATAAAATTGATTTAAAAGCTATGAACTAGGTTTTATTATCTAATTCAATGGATATATATATATATATATATATATATATATATATGAAAATGTGTGCAATGTACATGTTCATATATAAGTAAGTAATTTTATTAATAAATAAAAGATAAAATTGCAGCATTTGAGGCTTGATTTGTGTGTATGTAGGCAGAGGTGGGAGTGGGGGGGTAGATAGAGGTTACATCCACAGAGAAGAAGGAGGAGGGGTGAGGGGATTGGGGGTTCCTGGGTAGGTGGGGGATGGGGTAAGGGGACAACATATGAAATGTAAATAAAACATCCAATAAAATAAATTAAAAACTAAAAAAAAAAAGAAAAAAAAGAAAGTTTGATGAGGTACTGAGAAAATGGTATATGTTTTTGTATTTAGGTGAATGTTATATAAATCTTTGATCCACGTGGTTTATGAAGTCAGCTGTAAGATTTCTCTTTTTAGTTTTTTTTAAGGATAACCTATCAGTTGGAGAAAGTGGGTTAATGAAGTTTCCCGTTATCAATGTGTATGGAAGAATATATGATTTAAGCTATAGTATGAACTTGAGTACCCTTGTGTTTGGTGCATAGATGTTAAGAATTACAATGTCCTCTTGATAGATTTTTTTTTCCTTTGGTGAGTATGTAGTGTTCTTCCCTATATCTTCTGACTAGTTTTGGTTTGAAGTTTATTTTGTCAGATATTAAAATGGCTACAGCAGCTTGCTTCTCCTGTCAATTTGCTTGGAATGTTTTTTTCTTTTTCCCTGTGGTGAGGTCCATTCTTGATATTAAGATATATTTCTTGGACAGAGCAGAAGTGTTTGTATCCTGTTCATTGTGTGACTTTGTGTCTTTTTTGGGAGAATCCAGACCTTTGATGTTGAGAGTTATCAGTGAGCAATATTTATAGGTTCCTGTTACTTTGGATTTTTAGGGGGTTTTGTTCTGTTATTTTGTGTGTATTTGTTGTTGTTGTCGTTGTGTGGGTCCCCCCAGCATTTTGATTTTCTTGCCTGAGTTGATTTATATCTTGTGTTTTCTTGAATACAGTTATCTCTTTTGGTTGAAACTCTTCTTCAAGTGCCTCTTAGAGTTTTGATTTTTTTCTTTGAATATTTTTCTTTCTATATCCATTTTTATTGATAGATTTACTGGTTTTAATAGTTGGCCTGGCATCTGTGGTGTCTTAGAGTCTGTAGAATACCTGTCCATGATCTTTTGACCTATAGTATTCATTGAAAAGTCCAATCAGGAGAAGGAAATTCATACCAAATATCTGTAAACCTGGTCAAAAATTCATTGTTCAGGAAGTCATATGCACTGATTTGGCAAATTATGGCTAATTGGAATGTACTCTGTACATATACACAATTTTCAAATAATAAATTTAATTAAATGGAAAATATAAAATTATTATTTTATGATAAATGTTTCTCTTTAAATTCTGATCTGAATGATGTAAAACAAGGCTGTTTCACATTTTCAGCCAATAAATATTGTATTTCAGTTTCAAAATTTGTTAAATAAATGGCGTATTATTCACACACACTTCTCAAAAGACATAAATAGGGGTTACTACAATTTGCTTTCTGTTCTTGAAATAATACCTAAGATCAAAAACAACTTGTGGAAGAGAAGGTTTATTTTATCTTACATTTTTTGGGTTACCATCTACCAATGAAAGAATTTAGAGAAAAAAAAAAACAATATAAGAACTAAACCATGAAGAAATGTTGATTCCTGGTTCTCTCACTAGTTTACTCAGTTAACTTTCTATTACACTCCATGCCCACTGGCCCAGAGATATTATTTTTCTCCGTGGTCTGGCTATTCATCAGTCAAAATAGTTTCTCATAAGCTTGTTCATAGGCCAATGGAATTGGTGCAGTTCTTCAGTGGAGGTTTCCTTTTCTTAGATGACTCAATGTGAGGTTGAAAATAAAATCTAAGCATCATAGGAATACACATTTTGAAGTGTATATTTTCTGTTAATAGATAACATACATTTAACTGAAAAGTATTAAGTTAGTCATATATACATTTTTGCTAAAATTTGTTTTCAGATTTTAATTTGATCATACTAACAAATCTTAATTGAAAATCCACATTCTTAATTTTACTTAATTAGTGATGAGCTATACTATTTAACTAATTCAGCCTTTGGGACAGAAAGGAAATATTTTTCTAGTTCTGTGTACACACACTAAAAATACTTATATGGCATACATGTATACAGTTTAATTAAGTGTTCCTAGTAATTGTATTTTTATAAGATTAGCAATATAATTGTGGTAATTTTGTGAACCAAGGGCTTGTGCTAATTGGGTAATAATAACTTAATTTTCAATTATTTTGTAAATATACATTAATCTGGATTTTTTGTGGCTTCTCTTCAATTGATTGTTTAGTTGAAGGTATTGGAGCTACTTTATTGTAATAGAAAAATATGGGTATATGCATTGATTTCTTTCATTTAAAATTAGAAAAGAAAGTTGCAATCAAAAGACCTGTCAGCGAGTTTGCACTATTACATTATTGGGTATTTCTAATGCTCTTGATTACTCCAGAACTTGATGGTAATACCTTAATGTTGAAGACATCACATACATGAGTCTTGATATATGTCAAGCTTGTATTAGTTGAGAAATTCCATATCCATTAGAGAGTTTTTATAGTTATGGAATGAGCTATGTAGGGTATGAAAGGAGAAATGTAACCCTGAATCTTACATGGCTATGAACTTAAGAGATACAATAATGACTGGTACAGGAATACATGCTCACAGGTGCAATTGTAGCGTGAACATCACCAACGTTACCTAGAATGTTTTCAATGGACTTAAAGAATGCTCCATGGAGTGAAAGAAACTAGGACTAGACATGTTTTGGGGAAGAATTTACAACTTACATATATTTCCCATAACTTCATTCACAGAGTCTTCTATTTGTGGTAGGAGAAACACAAATATTAACAGTTGCACAGAACACTGAAAAAAATCTGTGGAATGTTCAACATCAAAAGTGAAATCGATATCACAGTTCCACCTTTCATGGCTTAGGAATTATTGTAGAAAATATATTAGGAAGATAGTAAGAGTTAACCATGGTGAATGTGTACAAAGAAAGTGTATTTCCCAGTAACATCTGGACACTTGCACATATGAACTCATAGCAGTTGTAAGATAATTCTCAAACCCTGTGCAATCTCAAGGAAGAACAAACACCAATGTAATGACATGGTGGAGGAAGAAGGCTGGATTTTAGTCCCATCCATAGCTGAATAGTCCTTGGTAACTGATAACAGCTGAAAGACAGAGTTAGTTTGCTTTCAATGTGTGGCCCTGGTAAAACAATGTTGCTCTACTCAATTATTACTTATTCAAGAGTCTATGTGAAACAAAAACCATTTGATCAGGTTCAAAAAAATAAGCTGGAAAAATCATAGATGACTTAGTAAATTAATGGATCCAGGATGAATTCAGAGAGAGAATGAAAATAATCACATATAAAATGTAAAATACTTAGAACACTAGTACAAAAAAATTGACAAATGAATAATTGCTTACAACCTAATTCCTTCTAGTTATATAAAATAATACAATTTTAGTCAAATTTGTAAGTTTTAATCATGAATTTATTATATTCCTATGGTAATTTCATTTTTTCTAGAGAATTAATAGTACAAAATAATATTTGAGGAGGGCTATATGGTATTTTTAAATAACCATGTGAAGGTACTGTATTTATCAGAACAGCCCCCTCTGAGTACCTGATATATATTTGATGGGCAAAAAAAATTTTAGTTTTCCCACAAGAAAAAAGACAGTGAAACTTGTTATTTTTTTATTTTCTGAAAAGATATTAACAAATTTATGTTTTAAATAAGTTTTATTTTCAGTAGAAACATTAAATAAGAAAAAGATAACTGAGGCATATGCCATAATATTGCATGGTTAATACTACCTTTATTTTTTACACACACACACACACACACACACACACACACCATATATATGTGTAGTATATGTGTGTAGTATGTGTGTGTATGTCAGAAATAGAACTGATCAAGATTTATTAAAGAGGATTACAGGCTATGCTGTGTAGTTCCACAGTGATTGTCTCCTGATGGAAAGGCCATGAATCTAGTAGTGGCTCAGAATATGAGACTGGCTATCTCAGAAGTCACTATCTAGAGCCAAAGTGTTAGAGGATTCCTAGAGAGCTACAGATCTTAGTCTATATTGGTTCCTGTAGAAATAGATTTTAATATCAACGAAGAAATTGTGTAAGCATCAGAATAGATAAGCTTGCCAGTGAGAGTGAGTGCAATTAACTGTAAAACTAAACTTTCTTCCTCTTTCTACAGTCTCTTAAGTTGGCTTTCACAAAAGGTGTGACTCTGATTTAGTTAAGCACTATCTGACATGTATACCCATTTCAGGGTGTTAGTTGACTCCAGGTGTTGGCAAATTGACAATCGAGATGAGCCATAAATATGTTAATTTAAAGAAATTTAATTATGATGGTATTGTATTCCTCAAGGGTACTCCTTTACCAAAAGTCCTTGAAAACTCTATTAAACTAGATATATACAAAACCATTTTACCTCTGATAACATTTGTTTCTGTTATATATATATATATATATATATATATATATATATATATAAAATTTTACTTTCATGTATGCCTACTATGAGTGTCTGTCCTCAGAAGTTAGAATCGAGGGTGTCATACCCAGTAATTGGACTTATGATTGCTTGTGAAGTGCCATATGGCTGATGGGCACTGAACTCAGGTCCTCTGCAAGAACAATAAACACAGCCTTCTCTGTAGCCCCTCAGTGACTTCTTAAATGTAATTCATAAAAGGAAAATATTTGAAAATGTTCAAATTTCTGCCGGGCAGTGGTGGTGCATGCTTTTAATCCCAGCACTTGGGATTGGCAGAGGCAGGCAGATTTCTGAGTTCGAGGCCAGCCTGGTCTTCAGAGTGAGTTCCAGGACAGCCAGGGCTATACAGAGAAAACTTGTCTCAAAAAAAAAAGTCAAAAAAAAAAATCAAAACCAAATCAAAAAAACAAAAAACCCCCCAAAAAACAAAAAAGCAACAAAAAACAACAAAAAAACCTAAAACAAAACAGAAAAAGAAAATGTTCAAATTAAAAAATATATATCTTTTTTTCATCTTATGAGGACACAATGTAAGACAATAATTTTGATGCAAATCTCCTGATTCACAGAATAAAACATAGGTTACATGCTTTATGCATTTTTTTTCTTTTTTTTTTTTAATTTTTTTATTGGATGTTTTATTTACATTTCATATGTTGTCCCCTTACCCCATCCCCCACCCACCCAGGAACCCCCAATCCCCTCACACCTCCTCCTTCTTCTTTGTGGATGTAACCTCTATCTACCCCCCCACTCCCACCTCCCCACCCTCAAAACTCCCACCCCCTGGGGCGTCCAGCCTTCATGAGGTCAAGGATCTCATCTTCCACCTGTGCCCAGCAGGGCCCTCCACTCTTATATATTCAGCTAAGGCCCTGGATCCCTCCATAAGTGCTCCCAGGCTGGTGGTTTAGACCCTGGGAGCTGTGGTTGGTTGGTATTGTTGCTCTCCTCATGGGGCCACAAATCCTTTCAGCTCCTTCAGTCTTCACTCTAACTCCTCCATTGAGAACCCCATAATCACTTCAATGGCTAGTTGTGAGCATCTGCCTCTGAATATGTCAGACTCTTGAAGACCTCTGAGGAGACATCCATATCAGGCTCTTATCAGCATGTACTTCCTGACTTCCACATCAGCATCTACCTTTGGTGACTGCACATGGGATGGATACTCAGGTGGAAAGGTCTTCAGACGGCCCCTCCTTCAGTTTTTGTCCCTCGCTTTGTCTCCATATTTGCTCCCTTGAGTATTTTGTTGCTCCTTCTAAGAAGGACCGAATCACCCCCACTTGGTCTTCCTTCTTTATGGACTTCATGTGGCCTGTGAGTTGCATCTTGGGCATTTTAAGGTTCTGGGCTAATATCCAATAATCAGTGAGTGAATACCATGTGTGTTCTTTTGTGATTGGCTTACCTCACTCAGTATGATAATTTCTAGTTCCATCCATTTACCTAGGAACCTCTCAAATTCATTGTTTTTAATAGCTGAGTAATACTCCATTGTGTAAATATACCACATTTTTTTAATCCATTCCTCAGTTGAAGGACATCTGGGTTCTTTCCAGCTCCTGGCTATTATAAATAAGGCTGCTATGAACATAGTTGAGCATATGTCCTTATTATATGTTCGAGCACCTTCTGGGTATATGCCTAGGAGTGGTATAGCTGGATCCTCGGGTAATGCTATGTCCAATTTTCTGAGGAACTGCCACACTGATTTCCAAAGTGGTTGCACCATCTTGCAGTCCCACCAACAATGGAGGAGTGTTCCTCTTTCTCCACACCCTCGCCAGCATCTACTATCACCTGAGTTTTTAATCTTAGCCATTCTGACTGGTGTGAGATGGAATCTCAGGGTTGTTTTGATTTGCATTTCCCTGACGACTAAGGATGCCGAGCATTTCTTTAGGTGCTTCTCGGCCATTCGAGTTTCTTCTGTTGAAAATTCTTTGTTAAGCTCTATACCCCATTTTTTAATAGGGTAATTTGGTTGCCTGGAGTCTAATTTCTTGAGTTCTTTGTATATATTGGATATTAGCCCTCTATCAGATGAAGGATTGGTAAAGATCTTTTCCCAATTTGTTGGTTGTCGTTTTGTCCTATTGACAGTGTCCTTTGCCTTACAGAAACTTTGCAATTTTATGAAGTCCCATTTGTCAATTCTCGATCTTAGAGCATATGCCATTGGAGTTCTGTTCAGGAACTTTTCCCCTGTGCCCAAGTATTTGAGCCTTTTCCCCACCTTCTCTTCTATTAGTTTCAGTGTATCTGGTTTTATGTGGAGGTCCTTTATCCACATAGACTTGAGCTTTGTACAAGGAGATAAGAATGGATCAATTTTCATTCTTCTACATGTTGTCTTCCAGTTGAACCAGCACCATTTGTTGAAAATGCTGTCCTTTTTCCACTGGACAGTTTTAGCTCCTTTGTCAAAGATCAAGTGACCATAGGAGTGTGGGTTCATTTCTGGGTCTTCAATTCTATTCCATTGATCTTCCTGCCTGTCTCTGTACCAATACTAGGTAGTTTTTATCACTATTGCTCTGTAGTACAGCTTGAGGTCAGGGATGGTGATTCCTCCAGAAGTTCTTTTATTGTTGAGAATAGTTTTCGCTATCCTAGGTTTTTTGTTATTCCATATGAATTTGAGAATTTCCTTTTCTAACTCTGTGAAGAATTGAGTTGGGATTTTAATGGGGATTGCATTGAATCTGTAGATTGCTTTTGGCAAGATGGCCATTTTTATTATATTAATCCTGCCAATCCATGAGCATGGGAGATCTTTCCATCTTCTGAGATCTTCTTCAATTTCTTTCTTCAGAGACTTGAAGTTCTTGTCATACAGGTCTTTCACTTGCTTGGTTAGATTCACACCAAGGTATTTTATATTATTTGCAACTATTGTGAAGGGTGTCATTTCCCTAATTTCTTTTTCAGTCTGTTTATCTTTCATGTAGAGGAAGGCTACTGATTTGTTTGAGTTGATTTTATAACCAGCCACTTTGCTGAAGTTGTTTATCAGGTTTAGGAGTTCTCTGGTGGAAGTTTGGGGGTCACTTAAGTATACTATCATATCATCTGCAAATAGCGATATTTTGACTTCTTCCTTTCCTATTTGTATCCCTTTGACTTCTTTTTGTTGTCTAATTGCTCTGGCTAAGACTTCCAGTACTATATTGAATAGGTAGGGGGAGAGTGGGCAGCCTTGTCTAGTCCCTGATCTTAGTGGGATTGCTTCAAGTTTCTCTCCATTTAGCTTGATGTTGGCTACTGGTTTGCTGTAAATTACTTTTACTATGTTTAGGTAGGGGCCTTGAATTCCTGATCTTTCCAAGACTTTTATCATGAAGGGATGTTGAATTTTGTCAAATGCTTTCTCAGCATCTAGTGAGAT
>NW_021604766.1:2079087-2095361 GCF_004785775.1 Grammomys surdaster
TCCCAGATGTATTTCTGGGGCTTAGGGAGTGAGATGGAGTTCTTACCAGCTGCTCTGAGTGCAGTGGCTCCTGGATGACTCAGGATTCAGTTTCTCCACAGGACAGGAGCAGACCGACTCTGTGTCTGCTCCAGTCCAAGGGTGCTTTATGCATTTTATTACACAGACTTTATCACTTTAACATAATAATGGTGATTTCCCACTTAAGCACTACCAAAGTATGATATATTTACAAACCCCATTAACACTTCAGTAATTTTAAATTTGATTTATATGAACAATTTTTTTGACATATTTATCCTTAGAAGAAATTAAACAGTGAGATAAAGAATATTCATGCTACTGGCTTTAGAAGACAACTGATTTAGATCATAGTTACTGCAGGAGCTCTCCTATAATCTGTGGCAGAAATTTCCTGCCCAATGTATTTGTAGCAAGAGCCCTGTCATTGGGTGGAGAAGATGGAACCAGAGCTAGAAGTAGGAATAAGAGAGGAATGAGAGAGAGGAGAGAGGAAGAGAGAGGAAGGGGGGAGAGGGGAGAAGCAAGGTGACAGCAGATGTTAGCCTCCTGTCTCTAGAAATCTTAGGTAGCTATTCATATCAAAGTTAGATAATTGGGAAAAAATTCTAAGTGTGTGGTGATCCTGTGTATTGAATATTTGCTGATATGTAAATCTATTTGGTTAATCTTTAAGCATTAAGAGTCTTATTTCTGCCAGGTATTGGAAATTGTGATATCTACTACGAGGATGGCAGTTATCGTCTGAGGTTAAGCTGAGCACTATAGGGGTGGCAGAGTTGGCCCAGGGGCCATGTCTAGAGTCCTGGAGGCCACAGGGCTGACCTGCAGAGGCAGCAGCCATGCCAACATTTCAAGGGTCCCAGGCCAGCGCCACTGGACAGCTGGTGTGACCATTAGTGAGGGAACATAGAGCGGGCAGCCAGGCAGCTGCCACTTTTTCTTTCATTCTTTCTTATTTATTTTTTCTTTTTTTTTCAGAAAATTTTTTATTGGATATTTTATGTACACTTAGATGTTCTCCCCTTACCCCATTTCACCCCACCTAGGAACCCCCTATACCATCCCCCCTCCTCCTGCTTCTATAAGGATGTGCCCCCACCTACCAGCCCACTCCTACCTCCATGAATTCTCCCACACTGGGGCATCTAGCCTTTACTGGACCAAGGACTTCCTCTCCCATCTATGCCCAACAATGCCATCCTCCCCTACAGATACAGCTGGAGCCATGGGTACCTTCCTATGTGCTCTCAGGCTGGTGGTTTAGAGCCTGCTAGCTCTGGTTGGTTGGTGTTGTTGCCCTCCCCTTGGGGTGGCAAACCCTTTCAGGTCCTTCAGTATTCTCTCTCACTCCTCCATTGGGAATCTCATGATCAGTTCAATGGTTAGCTATGAGCATTTGCTTCTGTATATTTCAGGCTCTTACAGACCTCTAAGGAGACAGCTATATCAGGCTCCTGTCAGCATGCACTTCCTGGCATCCACATCAGAGTCTATCTTTGGTGACTGCACATGGGATGGATACCCAGGTGGAACAGTCTCCAGACGACCACTCCTTCAGGTTCTGTCACATGCTTTGTCTCCATATTTGCTCCCATGAGTGTTTTGTTACTCTTTCTAAGAAGGACCTAAGCACCCACACTTTGTTCTTCCTTCTTCATTAGCTTCATGTGGTCTGTGAGTTGCATTTTGGGTATTGTGAGCTTTTGGACTAATAACTCCTGCTACAACAAACATTCTCCCTATTCAACCCTTTGTGTTTTGTGTCAGCTACCAATTACAGTAGATAATTTCTGGATACCCCCTGGCCAAGCCTGCTAGACAAGCAACTAGGGCAGAGAAGTAAGTTAACAATATTCAGATCATCAATCTGTGTTCTCTGAATTCCATTACACAGTCCCATCACCAGCTCTATAGCACATCACCTTCTGCATTCTCATTTTCCTCCTCCATCTGCAATGGTTTTTCCTTCAGTATTCCTCCCTGCTCAGACCTTTGTCTAAGGCCTTCAACTCCAGAAAACATTCATGTAGAATCCACCAGCAAAGCCTGACAAAGAAGCAAACTCTCCAGCAAGCAATAAAGCTTCGTATCTCTACTCTCACTCATCTCCTCCAAATCCAGTTCCTCAACTCATGCTAGGATTGTAGCTCAGCATGGCAGGAGCACATGGGATCTTGGCTGAGCTTATTCCCTGCAACACCACTGGACAGTTACCAAAGGTAGATGCTGATGTGGATGCCAGGAAAACTGAAGGAGCTGTAAATTGGGTAGGTTTTGAAAAAAAGTTATACACACATACACGTATCTGTAGCTGATGATTTTACAGTATATGATTTTACATTTACCTACTAATTATAGTACATGAAATGTTATTTACTTCCAATATTATGGTTTTCAACACAATAACTGCTCTCTACACATGTGACTGGTTCACATAAGTACATTATGGCACCAATCATATCACATACACCTATATTTGTTCATGGTATATGTGATGGGGTTGGCATAACACTGCCATCGTTGTGTTATTCATATGTTGACAAATCTGCATTGGGCAGACTTGTCTGGAGATGGATAGAGGAACTCTATCCTAATTCATAAGACTTTTGTGTAGTCTTAAATGACCCCCTTAAAAGGTTCATGAACTCCAGATTGAGAACTATTGCATTAAGGGACATAATCATTTCTTCTTTAAGGACTTATCATAACCATAAATAATATTTTAAGGTCTTATTCTCATGTTCAGCTATGCTGGAATATTCAGAGGGAACTGTTAGAAAATAGGTATGCTCTAGTAGTGACAAATTGCCCTAGATGTTTCTCATTATGTTTTAATTCTGGGGTCTAAGCCTCTGGGATTGGGATGATTATAGGTCTGGGTTCTTAACATTGAGTGAGATGTTTTTGTTTGTTTCTTGGTTTCTGTTTCCTCTCTAGATTTTTGGACACTGATGGTCATGTGTTGCCTATTAGAAAATTTTCTATGAATCTGATAGTATAGCTATTGAAGGTTTCTGGTAAAAATAAGTTTCTGAGCATTGGAAGGTGACACTTAGAAATGGGCATGGACTAGGAGAATGAAAGGATTTATAGGAGGAAGAAGACTAACATATTCAACCACGATCTGGTTATTTTGTCATTTTGGAATGTGGAGAGCAGTGAAGTGTCATTACCCAAGAGGGTCCACTGTAGACAGGTGAACGAGATAAGAGGTTGGATCTGGAGGCATAGAAGGAGAAGGGAAGATCTACAAATAGCCGGCCTGTTTTCTTGGCAGGAGTGGTATATGGGTTAGTGGGATTGTTTGCTAAATTTAGGAGTTGGAAAAAAGAAATAAATAAGGAATGGGAGTTAAGAGACAGTCTGGGATCCACAGGGGATAGAAGCTAGTGGATAGAGGCTAAAGGGATGCTGTAGAAGGCATTCTCTTTCAAAGATACTGTTGGAACTGAAGAATTGAGTTTGGAGAAGAGGAAGGAACATTGATGGTCTTCAGTTAGCTTACTTGTTTGCCTGATCTGCTCAACTTGTTGTGATCATTCACAAAGAATGACTGCCAGTGTTGGAGGCTGAAATAATGGAATGAGTTTGAGCAAGGAAGATTTGGAGAAAAGACCTTTGTGATCTACCAGGGATGGGCCTAGAGAAGAAAGGGAAACAAACTACAGAAGGCTTTCTGCTATAGATCTGGGACAAGACTGAGAGAATTGGACCTGTTATAGTAGAATGAGAGGTGTGGACCACTGTCTACTTACTTGTTGCTTTTGTTGAAGATGCCTTTCAGTGGTGTATCTTTGCCTGCTGGTCTTGGGGCCTGGGGGAAAGTCACAAGTGTGGATAAGGAGGTTAGACTAGAAAGATTTATGGGATCCACAGAAGATGGGGGCAGGAACAGGAAACAGGAAGGTTTCCACAAGTAATCTGCTATAGAGATAGGGATGAGACAGAAAGATTAAGTTTAACGGTACACCAGCAGGGTTTGGGGCTGGGATAATGTGATGAGTATGGAGAGGGAGGTTAGAGGAATATCTATGGATTCCATGAGAGAGGGAAAAAGCTGAAGGGAAGGCCGCCCAGGTATTCTGTTATAGAGCTATGGATGAGATTTGGGGATTGGATCTAGTAAAACAGAACTGAGTATTGTATTCCCAATTTAAATTTGATGATTGAGAGTCCCTATCCCTTTAAATACATTCAGTTAATTTAAATTTATATATAATTTTTTATACTCATATTTACATACTTATAAGTAAATATACATCTACTTATTTTATAGTTTGATTTTTTTTCTCCATGGATGAGGACTAGATATTCAATTTAAAGTCTTATACATGCTGAATAACTACTTTAACACTAAGCTGCATCCCAAAGACTGTTTTATTTTAAATTAGTAGTTTTAATCATTTCAACTAATACCATGAAATCCAGTTATTCTATCTTAAATACATTTTGCATGATTTTCCCTCCAATTTTAACAATGCTAGACAATAAAAAATGGACTCAATGTGCAGATTAAAATAAAGGAGAAAGAGATAAAGAAAGGGAGTTGAATGAGGAGGATGACAAAGGAGGCTCAGGATAGAGTTGCGAATTGAAGATGAATAGGGCCAAATCACACTCAAATTATCAAGGAATAAATTTAAAATTCATAATAATATTTTTTACACTTTAAAAACATATGTCCAATGTGTTTTGAATATCTTTACTGCTTAATTTTCCCTCTAACTCATTTGACATCCACCCCACTTGTACTTTCCCTCTAACTTCTCCTTTTAAAAAATAATCTAGCAATATTTATGCTGCTCATATGCTAATATGTTTAGTGTCATACATAAAAGCGTGTTCTTCCTACTGGGAACCACATGTTTAACTAACAGAAAAACACTCCTTTTGCCCCAGAAGTCATCCACTTTCCATAGTATCTCAGGTGTTGGAGCTCATGAATCTTTACCCCATACAGGCTAGAATGTCCTGTGAATTGATCTTAGGTCAAAGCTGCCTTGAATTAATTAGTGTTTCAGTCCCTTTATGTCCAAAACACATTGTTTTGATTCTAACTTCTACAGTTTCTCATATTTAATCTTTCTAGTCTTCCTTCTTTGATGTTTTCTGACCCATGGAGGTATGCAATGGAGGATCTTATATGGCTATCCCATCTCTGGCTGAGAATTCCACTGACACTGAGGGAGGGTTTAGTGAGGAGAAGATGGGACAGTAGGGCCGAGTCAGAGTATGTGCAGGAATAAGCGACACTATGATTATATATATTTCGTGTATGTTCACACAAAAGATTTTAAGAACAGTCACATTTCATAATGGACAGTGCTACTCCCAGAAGCCATAGCAGTCAAATAAAAAGGCAAGGTTTGCATGTGTGATACTTCCTCTTGAACTGCTATTTTAGAGTGACCCAGAGGCTCTGTATCCAAACAACATCGTCCACTGCCATTGCTCTTGGTTGCCTTTCAGATATTAATAGTAAGACTATATTTCTTAAGACACCTAAAAGTGGTCACAAGACACAGGGAAGCTAAATTTGTACTGACAATTCAGCTATAAATTTCATTCATAAAAAATAGATATTTCCCCTTTATACCTACATGATATTTTAGTTATATTTTATCCTTGGTATTTTCAATTAACTTGGTGATCTAAATGAGGTTAACTCAACAACTGTAACAAAATTGTCTATTTCTTTTTCACTACATTCTCAATAAGCAGTATATGGCTTCCAACACGCAATGAACAAAAGTTCTTTATTTAATTGACAATTTATAAAACTTTCTTAAGAAAAAAATATAAAGAAATACAATGTACTATACTGTGTACGATTTCTAAAATAAAATGGTTTGTTAAAATGAATAATAGAAGACAAGGTCATAGTATAGCTTGTTAATGAAATATCTATTTGTGTGTGTATATATATATATATATATATATATATATATATATATGCAGTATGTATACGTATATTTGTTCAGTAATAAAGACAATGGATATCCATATTCCACAAATGCATATACACATTCATATATATATATATATATATATATATATATATATATATACACACGCACACACACACACACACAGACGTTTTTTATTCTCTCTTTAGGGACCAGTAAATCAAATAATAGGCATACTTTGCTTTTGACTTGCGTATTTTGGTACTAGTACATTTAAAATATAACTATAGAAGTATCATTAGTTTATTGATCTATGTCTATATGATACTTTGGTCTAACTGATTTCAGCCATATGATTTTACTGTGTTTGCACATTTCATCTTTTACAATCATATAATCAAGAGACAGATATATGAGGTATGGAAGTAACTACAAATGTATAGATCAGTTAAAAATGTGTTGAATTTAGTCATTTTCTTTGAATGTATGCTTCCCAGGGATCTCACTCAGTAACTTATGCCTGGCAGCAAGTGTCTTTACCCACAATCTCTCTGATTGTAGTGTACTGCTTAAAATTAGGCCGTTTATACATAAATAGTTATTCAATAATCAGACAGAAATAAATTGATGTTCTTTTGTTCTCATTATGTTTTGCTCATATTAAGAAGGAAATTCATCAAGATAAACTGTTCAACTAGCCTTTGCACTGTGGATCTACTTGCCTCTATTGGTCAACAGTTTCTCAAATAAAATAACAAGGATATTTCCATAGGAACAATATAACCATAAGTTTCTGTCCTCTAAAATTTAATGTTATTGTTATATTTCAGGACTCTAAATTGAAAATAAGAAACAGTTTATAGGTGAACTTTACATGGAAGCAATTGCTTCCTTTTTTCAACTTCTCACTAAGATTCTTCCCTCTGAAAACACATAATGGGTTGTATAGTTATTGTCTTATGATTTCTATAATGAATTTATACCTTTGTATCTCCTCACTTTCTAATACTTTATTTACTATTCTTCTTCTTAGGAACCATGATTATTGTGTTATTTTACTTGTCAATTTTAAATAATCCAAGTGTACCATGTATAAAATTCATCATTTTCCAGATAAAACATTCAATTTTTCCAGTTTCTACTGTTTTATTTTAAAGCACTGTTAAGTGACACATAGCAAAGCAAAATTAAACTTTGCTTTCAGTGTTACTTGTTATAAGCATATGTATTTGTCTGTTCATACAATTACAGTTTGCTCCTTAGGATATCTTTCTGTTTTTGGTTCTAGAATTTTCAGTTTTTAAAGAGAACTTTTGTAGCTACAGCTGTCATGAGTTTCAGATATCAATTCTTTAATATTATAACATTTTACTTTGAAGTAAATGTAACTAAATGTATTTATATAGGGCTCAGATCTGATAATATAACTTTTATGAATAAACTTTACAATACATAAACTTTCATCAATGAAAAACATAGCATAAAGCAGAATTGTGAGATAAAATGGCACCTGGGGTTAGGGTGCAGTTTACCATGGTTGAGTGTACTTTAAGGGATAGATCAGTTCTGAGTAGTACAGAGTGAGAAAGTACTGTGAAATACAATTGGCATGGGGTGGGGCATGTCTGGGACAAGCTAGAAAAGTAGGGCAATGGAAACTTGTGAAAATCTCTACAAAAGACTTCTAACAATGGTGGATATGAAACCAGCCATCTCCAGTAACCAGGAATTACTTGCAAAGGAATGATTGAAATATCAACCGAAACACAAAACCTTCAACCTACATCTTATCCTGCTAACAAGATGTGTACGAGTAAAGATAGAGCAGAAATTGAGGGAACAGTCACCCAAAAACCGATCCAGCTTGAGGTCTATGCCATGAGAAGGAGCCCATGACTGACAGTGTTTATGATATTTTGCTATACTTGCAAACATGAACCAAGTATAAAGGTCATCAAAGGGCTTCAGCAGTCAATTCCTCAGGTCCATATTCAAGGACTTAGTCAACTATATATGTACTTTACATTCTTTAATTTTTATCTATTTTTATTGCCAGATCTTCTTTATTTAACTTTACAATATCAATTATATTAATTCTTATGTTTCATTTATCAAAGTATCTCAATATAAAACCTCATTAGTCTGAAAATATTTTTATTTCATTTTGTATTATATTGTACTCTACTCTGGACTAGAATTATAAATCAATCTCTACTTTGATTTTGTATTCAAAGTACATTCTTGTAATTTCCAGGAATTACTGATACTATGATAACACTACTGTGTATCTTTTTTTGGTTTGATTTACCACATGAGATGGGGCTGTGTTTTCTTTCTAGACGTATTTGATGTCAGATAGAACTCTTAATAGTTTTTCAAATGAAGTAATTAACTTAATTATTTGAACAGAGTAGATGTACTTAACAAAGCCACACGTCAGACAGAGGACAGACACATGTAACATTAATATATACATGAGAGTAAATGTGTAAAAGTACTTAACTAACATTAGAGTAGAATGAATACACAGTGATCAAGTAACATTTAACATCTATATGTCTCTACAATGACACTAAAAATTAAAAGCTTGCCCTGAGCATTCTGCTATCTCAGGGGGACCTCCGTTCTTCCTGGGCCTCTCTTCCCACCTTAATCAGACCTGCTGAGCCTGAACCATACAGGTAAGCTTACCTTCCTCCACCTTTATTCCCTGCTTGCTGAATTATCTGGAGCAAGTCTAACTGCTCTGAGAAGCCTGATAACCCAGGTAGACCTCCATTCTCTTGCCATATCTCTGCCCACCTTCATCAAATCTGTTGGTTCTGAAGAATACAGACCTGAGCATTCTGAACTCTATATTCTTGCAGATCTGGAACAATATAACAGAAAGTTACCCACCAGAGGCCTGCAACATCAGGACCATTGAGGTTAATGCTCCTCCTAATACCTACATCCAGGGACCAAACCCATCCAGACTAAAGACCCTTGAAAGAAGACAATAAACAAAAACCAGGACAATATGACTCCTTCAGGGCACAGCTAAACTACAACAGCAACTCTTAGATATCCTAACACAAATAAAGCAACACAAAATGACCTTAAATCTATCTAAATATATAAACATGAGAGAGGCCTTTAAAGAGAGAATGAATAAATTCCTTAAAGAAATACAGGAAAACACAATAAAACAAGTAGGACTTCAAAGACAAAACAAGATAAAGATATAGAAGAAAATCTTACTAAACAGGTGAAGGAAATAAATAAAACTGTGCAAGACCTGAAAGTGTAAATAGAAACAAGCAAACAATCAAAAAAAAAAAAAAAAGATGGCACAAACTGAGGTAATCCTGGAGATGGAAACCTCCGGAAGGTAACAGGAACAACAGAGGAAAGTATCACCAACAGCATACAGGAGATGGAAGGGAGAATCTCAAGCTTAAAAGAAAACTTTTCCAACCTAAAGAAAGAGATGCCTATAAATATATAAGCTTATAAAAAACCAATTAGACTGCACAAGAAAAGAAAATTCTCTCACCACATAATAGTAAAAACGCAAATTCTAAGGAACAAAGAAATAATATTAAAAGTGGCAAGGGAAAAATGCCAGCTAATGTACAAAAGCAGACCTATTTGAATAACACCAGAATTATCAACAGAGACTCTAAAATCTCGAAGGGGCTGCAAAGCTATCTTGCAACCTCTAAAAAGTAACAGATGGTAGCCTTCACTACTATAACAAGAAAAACTATCATTCACCATAGATGGAGAAAACAAGATATTTGAAGATAAACCAATTTCAAATAGCTATCCACAAATCTATTTCTACAGAAAATATTAGAAGGAAAACTCCAACTCACATAGGATAACCACCTAAGAAAACACAGGAAATAACTAATTCTATACCAGCAAAAAGAAGGGATGCACACACTAATACACACAAACTCATTTGTGCACACGCGCGTGAACACACACACATACACACACACACCACCAACATCAAAATAGCCAAAAATATATAGGAAATAATCACTGTTCATTAATATCTCTCAACATCATTGAACTCAATTCCCCAAAAAGGACACAGGCTGACAGAAGGGATCTGAAAACATTATCCAATATTCTGCTCCAAGAAGAAACATATCTCAGTCACAAAAATAGACATTACTTTAGAGTAAAGGGCTGAAAAAAATTATTACAAGCAAATGGTCCCTAGAAGAAAGCTAGAATAGTCATTCTAATATCTAGTAAAGTACTTTCAACAAAAATAATCAAAAAAGTCAGTGAAGGACACTTCATTCTCATCAAAAGGAAAATCTATCAACAATATCTCAATTCTGAACATTTATGCTCCAAACACAAGGGTGCCCACATTTTTAAAGTAAACATTACTAAAACTTAAATCACATTAAACCCCACATTAATAGTGAGACACTTCAGTGCCCACCTCTCACTAATTGACATGTCATCCAGCCAAAATCTAAACAGAGAAATAATGAAACTATCAAAGGATATGAACCACGTGGACATAATAGACATGTGTAGAATATTTCACCGAAACACAAAAGAATATACCTTCTTCTCAGCATCTCAGGAATCCTTCTCCAAAGCTGAGAATATCATCAGTCACAAAGCAAGCCTCAATGGATTCAAGAAAATTTAAAATCACCTTGTATCTTACAGACCAGCATGGATTAAAGCTGGACATCAATAACAATAACAATAACAACAACAACAACAACAAAAGCAACAATTGCAACTACAAAAACAACAGAAAGCCTAAACACTCATGAAAATTGAACAACCCTATAGTCAATGATCCCTCGGTCAAGGAAGAAATGAAGAAAAAATTTAAAGAGTTTCTAGAATTCAATGAAAATGGAGACATAACATACCCAAACATATAGAACACAATGAAAGTGATGCTAAAAGGAAAGTTCATAAAACTAAATGTCTCCATAAAGAAGTTAGAAATTTTCATACTAGTAGTACACCTGAAATATATAGAAAGAGGAAGAGGAAAAGTAGGAGGAGGAGGAAGGAGGAGGAGGAGGAGGAGGAGCAGAAGCAGAAGCAGAAGCAGAAGCAGAAGCAGAAGCAGAAGCAGAAGCAGAAGCAGAAGAAGAAGAAGAAGAAGAAGAAGAAGAAGAAGAAGAAGAAACAGCAGCAGAAACCACACCAAAGTGGAGTAGAAGAAAGCAGAAAAAATAAAAATTAAGGTTGAAATCTGTTAGTTAGAAACAATGAAAATAATACATCAATAATGAATCAACAAAGTCAAAAGGTGCTTCTTTGAGGAAATCAACAAGACAAAAAACTCTTAGCTAAATTAATCAAAAGATAGAAAGAGAGTACCTAAGTAAACAAAATCAGTAATGAAAAGGGAGACATAACAACAGACACTAAGGAAATTTTAAGAATTACTAACTCTTACTTTAAAGCCTTTACTCTACTAAATTGCAAAATCTTAGTAAAGTGGACAATTTTCTAGGCATATATCATTTAACCAAATTTAAATCAAGATCAAGTAAACTACTTAAACAGACCTATAACCCCTAAAAATTAGAAGCAGTTATTAAAAATCTCTCAACCAAAAAAAAAAAAAACCAATGCTAGATTGTTTTAGGGCAGAAATCTACCAGTTTCATAGAAAAGCTAATAGCAATACTCTTCAAAATATTCCACAAAACAGAAATATAAGAAAGACTGCCAAACTCATTCTAAAAAGCTATAGTCACCTTGATACTGAAACCACACAGAAACTCAACAAAGAAAGGGAGCTTCAAGCCAATTTCTCTTATGAATATTATGCAAAATACTCAATAAGATAATCTCAAACCAAATCCAGAAACACATCAAAAACATCATCCTTTGTGATCAAATATTCTTCATCCCAGGGATATAAGAATAGTACAATATAGAAAAATCCACCAATATAATCCAATATATAACCAAAATGACAGAAAATTATCACAATAGATGCAGAAAAGGCCTTTGAGAAAATCCAACATCTCTTCATGTTAAAACTATTAGAAAGATCAGGGATACAATACACATATATAAACATAATCTAAGCAATACACAACAAGCCAATAGTCAACATAAAGCTAAACAGGGAGAAACTTAAAGCAATTCCAGAAAAACCAGGGACAAGACAAGGCTACCCTCTCTCTCCCTGTCTATTCAGTATAGTACTTGAAGTTCTAGAGAAAGCATTAAGACAACTAAAGTAGATCAAGGGGATACAATTTGGAAAAGAAGTCTAAGAATCATTATTTGCAATTGATATGGTAGCATATATAAGATACACTAAATATTTTACCAGAGAATTTCCTACAGCTGATAAACAACTTCAGAAAAGTTGGATACAAATTTAATTCAGATAAATTAGTAGCACTCCTTTATGTAAATGATAAACAACTAGCTCAGAATGAAATTAGCAAACCATTATCATTTACAATAGCCACAAATAATATAAAGTATTTTGGTGCAACTCTACCCAAGCAAATGAAAGATCTGTATGACAAGAACTTCAAGTCGCTGAAGAAAGAAATTAAAGAAGGTAGTAGAAGACTGAAAAAGTTTCCATGTCATGGATAGGCAGGATTAACATAGTGAAAATGGCCACCATAATAAAAGCCATCTACAGATTTGATGCAATTCTCATAAAAATTCCAAGACCATTCTGTATAAACCTGGAAATAGTTCTTCTCAAATTCTATGGGAAAATAAAAAACCCAGGATAAACAAAAAAAATCGGTCCGAATCACCATCCCTGACCTCAAATTCTATGGCAAAGCAATAATGATAAAAACTGCATGATATTGGTACAGTAACTGACACATCAATCAAGGAAATCAAATTTAAGATACAGAAATAAAACCACACACATATGGGCATTTGATTTTTGATGGAGAAATCAAACCATGTAATGGAAAAATGAAAGCATCTTCAACGAACAGTTCTGGTTTAACTGGATGTCTTCATGTAGAAGAATGAAAGTAGATCTGTGCTTTTCACACAACACAAAACTCAAGTCCATTGCATCGAGGACTTCAACATAAAACCAGATACACTAATTACAACAGAAGAGAAAATGGGAAATAGCATTGAATGCATAGATACAAGAGACAATTTCTTGAACAGAATACCAATGACTTAGGGTCTACAATCAATTAAAAATGGGACTTCATGAAGCTTCAATGCTTTTGCAAGGCAAAGGACACAGTGACTAGGACAAAATGGCAGCCTAGAGATTTGGAAAGGGTCTTCATCAACTCTGCATCTGAAGGAGGGTTAATAGCCAAAATTTATAAAGAACTACAAAAGCGAAATATCAAAAATTGGAAACCAATTTTTAAAAAAAATGAGTCACAGAGCTAAAAAGATAATTATCAACAGAGGAATCTTGAGTGATCAAGAAGCACTTAAAGAAATGTTCATCATCCTTAATCATAAGGGAAATGCAAATCAAAACAACTCTGAGATTTCATTTTATACCCATCAGAATGGTTAAGATAAAACACTCAAGTCATAGCACATGCTGGAGAGGATATAAGGGGAACACTCCTCTATTGCTGTGTAAACTTTAACACCCATTTTGGAAATCAGTGTGATGGTCTCTGAGAAAACTGGGAATATTTCTACCTCAAGACTCACATATACCAAAAAGTGCTCCAAAATCCCACAAAGATATTTGCTCAACTATGTTAATAGCAGCTTAATTTGTAATAGCCAGAATCTGGAAACAAACTTAGATGTCCCTGAAGAATATACAGTACATCTACACAATGGAATATTATTAAGCTAATTGATAACAAAGACATCATGAATTTTGCAGGTATATGGATGGAACTTGAGAATATCATCCTGAGTGAGGTGACCCAGTCCAATTAGGACATGCATAGTATGAACTCACTTATAACTCACTATTAGTCATAAAATAAATGGTACAAGCACCAATCCCTGGCACATATTAATGATTTTCTCTTATGAATGCAGAAAGGAATCTAACATGGCTGTCCTATGAGAGGCCTCACCTAGCAACTGACTCAGACATATGTAAAAACCCACAGTCAAACAGTGAATAGAGCTTGGGGACACTTATAAAATAAAAGGAGGAGGGATTGCAGCCTCTAAGGGGATAGAAACTCTGTACTGGGGGGTTCTGATACTCTGATTGGGAATCAATAAGTGAATGCTGAAGGTCCAGTTAAGTAATTGGGTCTTAATAGACAAATAAAGATGTTAGTGGCCAATGACTGGGCAGAAAAGTTGGAACTCCATGTTCCCACAGGAAGGCTAGCAGATACAGGAGGAGAAAAGAAGATTCACCATGCTTTTGGAGGGAGACCCATTAACTGTGTGAGATATAGGGTAGAGTGGCCACTAGACACTTCCTCGATGGCCTTGTGTAGCAGGCAGAAGAATAGAAATGCAACTAAGCTGAGGGCAGAATTAAGGTGCTGAGCAGGAGAAGGTAACCAGGCAATTAAAGTTGAAGACAGATTTAGAGATGTTGAACTGTAACTGAAAAGAAGGTCACACTAGCTGAGGAAGGTGAAAAAGAGCCCAACCATTGAGCTAAAACATACTAAAATTAAACTAACATGTGTATTTGTTTCATCCACAGATTCAAGGAAACCTGGGAAGGGCTGGTAGCATGGTCAGCCCTGAGCTTAAAGAAGGGTAGTAGAAACTACTCACTACAGAATTCCACAGGAAGACAACAAATTTCAGCTAACCTGAACTTTTAGAACTCTCAGAGTCTGAACCACCAACCAAAGAACCTGCATGAGCTGAACCTAGGCCTCTTCACACATGTGTAGCAGAAGTGCAGCTTAATCTTCATGTAGGTTCCAAACAACAGGAACAGGGACTATCTTAAAAGTTATTGTCAGTGCATGGGATGTGTCCTAGCTTGGCTGCCTTTTCTGGCTTCAGTGTTAGAGGATGTGCCTAGTCTCACAGAGACTTGATATGTCAGGATGGGGAAATACACAGGGGCACTCCACTGGCTAATAGGAGAAGGGGAAGGGGAAATGGGAAAAAATTGTGGGAGGGATGACTGGAAGAGGCCAGGGAGTGGGATGTAAAGTGAATAAGTAAAATTTAAAAAATAGAGAAAAAATAAAAGCTTTATAATTTCATAAAACTTAAGTACTTAAATGGATATTTGGCATGTAAATAGCAAATTGCACCTTGACAAAAAGCTCTTTAATGTCTCTAGAGAACATGTAGTCAACACAATAATTGATTTCTGAAATGGAACAAAGGTAGAATTCCAATAAGGAGATCAGGGAGGATTACACTGATGTTTACATGTATGATTGTATGAACTTCATATATTATGCAAATATTTTATATCCAATAGTTTAGCCCTTGTCTATTGCACATCAATGGTAAACATGGTAACATCATGGGGTCATAAAATTAGGACCTGTCAGTAAAATGTCTCCTCTCTTTTTTGCCAGCTATGTGAATTATAATGTTAAAATATAAGGTACAAGGAAAGCACTTTCCATCAGTCTGTGTGCCCTGGTGTCTGGTTCTGATGTGAAGGCTAAGCATAGATTCAATCCATGTTTTTTTAAAGTACTCAAACCCAAATTACTTATCTCACATCATCACTGTACAAGGTATCACTGATATAGAGAAAAACATGATCTCAGAAATACTGAGAACTCAGAGCTATAATAGAAAACCATATCTAAAATAGTAATGAATAAACAGTGCCTATATATAGCCTGTAGTTTATAATTTTGTGTTACATACTCAAAATGAATATAAACAGACAATACTTTTCAAATGTAATATGACTTTCTTATTTTTAACAAAAATAGTTAATACTATCCCATGCAAACTCTCCTTTGTAGATTATAATATTCCTTAATGGTCTCCATTATAGTTACACTAATCTTATAGTTTCCCTGACACTGCTATTTACTCCAGGACTATTTGCATTTCAAAAGAACACATCTGCAGCAGACACTGCATGACACAAAGAAACAAATCACTGCATGTTTAGAAGAAGACAGATATCTTTGTATGTATTTCCATATGGCCAAGACTTCAGGCAAACATGAAAAAATTGGTTTTGTCACACTTCTCACATCCTTTCAAATTGTTCCATCTTCCTGTAGTTATTATGGAACTTCAAAGTGCTTCAGGGTAAGAAGTCAGTCACTGACAGGGTATGTTAAAAATCAGATTGCTACCCTTCTCACCTTACAGTGTTTGAGTCCATAAAACACTGGGATATGTTAAATTATTTCATTTCTATTATATCCATGGAGATTTTTACCTGTGCAAAAAGATAAAAGATGTTTCTCTCTCTCTCTCTCTCTC
>NW_021604766.1:2095461-2102611 GCF_004785775.1 Grammomys surdaster
ATATATACGTATATATATACATATATATATTCATATATTAAATCATATACTTTATTCTTTCCCAGTTTCTTTCATATGCTCCCTCATCTCTCAATCAAATTTCATGTGCTTTTTTACTCTCTTTCAAAATCAAAAACAAGTAAAATAAAAAACTACACAAAAAATATTAAGTCCCTTTTCTGTTGGCCAGATTCTCCTAAGCACAGGTCTATTCTGAATGTGGTTGATATATCCAGTGATACTCTGTTGTGCAGGGTCAAGGCGGTTTCGTAGGGCGGGGGCACGACCCACGGCTCAGGGATAGTGGGCAGGGCATGGAGCACTGGCTCCGAGACTGTCCCGAAACCGTGCCTGCAGCAGCACAAGGCTCTGGCAAGAGCAAGCACGGCTGTGAGCTGGAGCACAGCATGCTTTTCAGTCGCACAGGGCAGGGCCAGTGCAGCCTCTGGAATTGCGGCTACAGCAGCCTTGGACGGCTGGGCCTGAGAGGACAGAGTGGGGGGGCAGACTGGAGGGTCTGCCTCTGTCCCAGCCTCCAAAGGCAGGCAAGTCTGTTACAGCTCTTTCGGTTCCCTCTTTCCGAGGCCAGCCTGGGAGTGTCCGCAGAAGGAAAAGTGTTACAGCTCTGCCCACAGGGAGGAGAGAATTGTTGTCATCCTTTGAAATGTGCAGGATAGCTGGTGACTGGTGAGGAATCACGAAAAAGCACTCCGACAGCGGGAAAGGTCTCACACCACACAACAACTTTACTTTTGAGCTCTGGGGGATATATACAGTTTTGGGGGGTGAGCAGGTAGCTTCTATTGGTTTGGTTTGAGAGCTTGGGAATGCCTTATTTGCATGGAGGTGTTATTCCTACATGATCAAGGCCAAGGAGCTCTCCGTGGGAGGGGCTGTGGGGAATGGAAGCTAAGAGAGCCATATGGCTTTGGGAAAGTTCGAAGTGGCCTCCAGTCCTACTGGTCTTCTTCAGATCAAGGTTTCTGGGGCTTCAGATCTTTCTACCAAGCTTTCTGGCTTTTTCTCATAGCCCACTGCCCCACAATACTCCAGGGGAAAGATTCATTTTCTGTCTCCTAGCAGGTATCAACTCCAAGTAGCTTCTTGGTTACAGATGGAAGTTCAGGCCTAGTTTTGATTTTCCATTCTAGAGCTTTGTCTGGCTTCAACTTCTGCAGGTCTTGTGTATTCAGTCACATACACTATAGTTTATATGTGAGGCAGCATTCATATATATATATATATATATATATATATATATATATATATATATAATACTTTTTGCTTGCCCCTTTGTGTCTGAAAACAACGCTGTTCTCTTGGACTTCCTTTTACCACCTCTGGAATTTGTAACTTTTCTCCTTCATATTCTACATAGATCCCTGCATCTTGATGAGAAAAGTATGGTAATGATTTATTGCTTATGACTCTAACATCTTACACTGTGTATATTTCATCTAGTTTTAGGTCTCTGTTAGTTATCATGTACTGCAACAAGAAGCTTGTCAATTCAAAGTTGAATGATGGGTACAACAATATATTATTAGGTGTTATTAAGTTTTTGCATTTATGTAACAGAATAGAACCTAGAGAAAATGCAAACTGTCATGACCACTGTGAAAATATTGTGGAGACTCCCCCAAAATATGAAAACAGATTCTGTTCCGCTATTCTTAGACATATACATGTGATGGTTTCAATATGCTTGTCCTATATGGAGATGTGACCTTGTTGGAGGAAGGTTGCAATTGTAGGATTGGTCTTTGGAGATCTCCTCCCTATGCTCATGCTCTATCCAATAAGGAAGAGAGTTTCCTTCTAGCTGCCTGAGGATGCCAGTTTTCTCCTGGCCTTTGTTCAAAATGTAGAACACTCAGTTCCTTCTCTACCACAGTGTCTGCTTACATGCTGTCATGCTTTCTACCATGATGATAATGGACTGAACTTCTAAAACTCTTAACCACTCTTTATTGTTCACTATAGGTGTTGCCTATGTCATGGTGTCTCTTCACAACAATAAATCTCTAAGAAAATATGCAAATAAATCTACATCTTACTACAGATATATTTTCCTATTAATTATAATTGCCACTATATTCTTAATAGTAAAAACCTAGAAACACCCTAGATGTTCACCAAGTGATGAATGGGTAATAAAACATGCATTTTAGAAGTACTGGTTACGAGTAAACCATGGCAATTTGATAAATTAGCAAGAAGCAGGCATTAATTCTCCAAAAGTATTTTGAATACTTTAGTATGACATATTGGTGAATCATCACAATACCTTTATAATGTAGCCTGAAATTTTTCTACATTTAATATTTATCTGGAATCAAAGATAAGTTATTTCCAAGGCAATGTAAGTAAGATGTCCATTCTTAGCTGGGATTCATATACTTATTCTCTGAATACTTGAGCTTCCCATCCAGTGTGGAAAGAAATCATCAGTATATGGCTTACTTTTCCATTTCCCTAACATATTTACTTTCATTATGTCAATTGTAAACCTTTATGTCTGGACATAATTGATCCCTAGAATCAATCTCTTTAACATATTATTAAAGCTTTCTTTTACTTCCCTGGAACAATGTAATTCAAATCATTCACTCTTTCAGCATGCCTCCAGCCCAGCTGCACTCCTATCATCCGGAATGCCGTGGAACTTCAGCAGTCTATTTGTCATTTTACAGTTTTATTTCATCTATTGTCCATCATTCGTTAGATATTAGGAAATACTTTCTCAGGTGTCTTCCGCCTTTTAATTTCTGTGACTATATTGTGTATTCTATGGTCTAACTGACAAAAAATTTCTTACATTAATAATTTTAATATAATTTTTGATATCTATGAAGATGCCATTTTTTTTCCTCAGGAAATTATTTCTTGGTAATTCTCTCAGCAGTAAAAATTCTGCAAGTCAGTAACTGTAGAAGGCATGTAGGTCCTTGTGCTCACAGATGATCATGAGGGAAACAAGGAATATTAACAGTGTTGTCTCTTCAAAGGGAGAGATATATAACTTGTTTTGTGTCCACACAGCTGGGAATAGACGTGGTTAATAGCCTGGTGACAGGTGACCTCAGTGATAATTGTGTGGTCATGGCACAATGACTCCTACAGAACCTTTATCTTAAGCTTATTTGTTTCTGTCAATCTATAGTTCAGACATTTAATGCTAGCTTGTTTGTCTTGAGCCTATTTCCTCACTTAATCTATAAACCCATTTTTATGGAAGATGTCACCTTGACTTACAGGGGTTTTAACAGATCATTATATAAGATGTCACTTGTACTTTGCAAGTATTTCATTGTAGTTATATATTGAGCTTCATTGTATACATGAGATTGAATTAACAGCAGTAGACGCTTTTATTTTTCTAAATTGTGCCGTGCTTATGTTTCCCTAAAATAAACTATCCAATGTTTGACTCTGAAAGTTTGAACTAACACCATCCAGAGTCATGTTGAACCAGACTTCTTTCTTCCTCTCATAGGTATATACGAGGCTGACTGTAGTGCTGGCAAAGACTCTGGTAAGTATCTTAACATTATGCTGCCACACTGTCATATACAAAAGAAAGTTGCAAATAAAATTGTAAAAGTGTTAGAATAATTTAAGGATAATTTTGTTCTTCATTGAAAGTCTCATAGAGGTCTGTGCTGATCCATCTTCCCTGCATGTATGCTATTGTTGTTTGTTTTAATTGTGTGTGTGTGTGTGTGTGTGTGTGCAATTTCAGGATATAATTAAAGTAATACAAGTTTATGTACATGGACATTTAGGGAACATAGAGTTCTATGTTAATACATTTTCTATTTTAATATTTATTAGAAATCTTGTGTTCTTTTATTTTATATATACATATATACATATGTATGACATTATTTGTATTACTATAGCAGTAATAAAATTTTATGAGAAAAAAATGGTTTCTTAAAATCTAGCATATAAAATTCTACTCCTGATAAATTAGAGTATGTTGCAATGTACATGGTCCAAAATAATATGCAAGAATCTCAATTCCTACCACAATTGACACTATTTATGTTTTGGACAATATTCACATACTTGATTGGATTGTGCCTCCTGTATCCTGCTGTTTGATGGATAATACTATTTTCTGCAGTTCATTGGCCCTGTATCGATATCAAGATTGACTGTGAGGAATCATGAACCTCACCTAGCAATACTACCATTTAACTATTTAAAGAAAAGACTTTCAATAATCTCAGAGATTACTAGTATAGTTTAGGAAGCCGTGTGTATCCTTGAATATCATGTTTCTTCCTTTTGACATGTAATATAACTAAGGCTAAGGAAAACCATCTGCCAGGAATAGTGTATTTATGCCTAGGTGTTCCTTTCTGACTAACCCAGTAAGATAAGTAACTAGTACTGTGAATATTGCAGCATTCCTCTGCTGTATCAAAGTTGTCAAGGCATGTATTTGTATTTCTGAAATCATAACTGTCTTGAAATCGTGGTGTATCACAAAGGAAAGTACTCATACTAACACATCACCAGGACACGTTAGTAACATCTTCTATGACACAAATTTAATGTAAACTGTGCATTATATAGCTATAATAATAATAATAATAATAAATTATTTGAGAATGCCATAAAATATACTTTGATCCTATTTATCTCTTACTGATTTCTTCCGTATTTCCCTCTACACCCTCACCTCCCCACCCATTAACAGTACTACCATTGCCTTTTTGTATTTCTGTTTATACTAAGGCAAGGTTTATCTCAAGACTTAACTAAGAGATACTATACTACAGACTAAGAGATATTTGCTAAATTAAAGCTCACTATAGAATTTATATTTCAAATTATATTTGCCAAATATTTTTTATAATCCATTCTTGATGGATTAACAAGAGAGTATATCATATTGTAATCTTCATAATAGAATTTTTGTGTATGTATATACTTTATATAATTCTCCATTAAATATATCATTAAGTTAATAAGAATTTTCTATTTAATTAATTTCATACCATATTTATTTTATACTGGCTATTATTATGTGTCTGTTATGTATTATGCTATTGTATTACATGGCTTTGTTGCTAGAGATGATATGATTTCAAAACATGGTTATGGCTTTCTATGAAAAAATAGTTCTCTGTGATTTATTTGACTTAGAGTGATCTATTAAAGTAGTATAATCACTTTATTATTCTCCCATAAATAAAGGGTTTTAGGTTTTCATTCTATATGTGATGCTCCCTCATGATTAGAAGTTAAAAATTCACTCTAATTTTTCTACAGAGTTTAAGATTTTTCTGCCCTTCCTTATTTTCCTTAAGCACACACATATATAATGTGTACATGTCAATGTTCACATATGAAAACACACAAATATTAGATATAAATATGTGTGATATGCTTAAATACAATAAATTTTATTTATTTCTATAAATGATAATTACTTTGATCTTACACATCAAGAGAAGGCAAAAATCATTATTTCAATGGGATTTTCCTATTAATTTCATGCTGTTGAAAGATTGCAGCTTTATAATACATTTAATGTGTCAGCCTTTTGTATATTCTGTGTTTTTTCTGCCAGCTGGAAAGGATATAATTGGTTAAGTTGAACTTCTCTTCATTGAAGATGACTTGTTTCTTTGATTCCATGCCATCATGAAAAGCTTGGAATACTGCCTTCCCACAGATGCCCATTTATAAGATGCATCTGTCTGCAAGTCTCATCTGCCAATTGGCTTTGAATAAACTAGCTTGCAGTGTGAATACTCTCAGATTGCTTTCCAGTCAACTGCAACCACAGTTCACTGGCATCTAAAATGTATGTCTCATATCTCTGAGGGAACCAAAGGAAAAGGGGAAGGTTATAGAAATATTGGTTTCAAGGAAGTATAACAACATTCTATAAAAAGGAAGAAATTGCCGGCCAGTGGTGGCGCACACCTTTAATCCCAGCACTTGCGAGGCAGAGGCAGGCAAATTTCTGAGTTTGAGGCCAGCCAGGTCTACAGAGTGAGTTCCAGGACAGCCAGGACTACATAGAGAAACCCCAAGACACAGAAAAACCACAAAAAAGGAGGGGGAAATATAGCACAGTCAACATAAATGCTAGCTCATGAACTGCAGGTGGTAGCAAAAATATTAATTCAGACTAAATTGTGTATGTATTAGCGTATGTATATGAACATAGTAAAATCCCTGCCCATGACTTTGAGTTAGTGTCCAAATGCATCTGATGAACATGGAAGGCAGAACCATAATTAGCCTCCAGGAGTGCTCAGACTGGGGCAGGTGGTGGTTCTCTAGAGAGATGTCAGAGTAAGTCTCCCAGAATGGTTGGCTCAGCTGTCTTCAATTTCAACTCTGCCTCATCTTCTGTTTTGCTGAGGAGCCAGAACATTTGAGCTGTAATAAAGTCCAAGGTTACTCTTACCATACCATTGGCAGAGACACTCTATGTACTATTTCAGGCAGATGCGTATTTATGTTACTCCTCAAGATTCTGAAGAAGAAAAGTCTTCACTATCTTATTTACAAAGTTGCCTACAAATATTTTAATCAACAAATACCTGCCTCAGCATTTCATGGATATAAGTAGACAGCCATTCAATGAAATCTGGTTGATGATTCCTTCATTTAATTATTTGTGATCTAAATGGGACTGTGCCTGCCAACATTGGGAACATTGATTACAGGAACTAAATAACAGATATCAAGATCTTAGCTATACTGCCCCTTTTAAATTTCTGACCCCTTTTCAAACATTCAGCATGTCTTATCTTGGTTGAAGATTCACAATAGTGCTTGGCATTTGATGCAATAATAAATACCTTGCAGACAATAAGCAGGTAGTATCAGAGAAAACAGCATTGGCACACTGATAAGTCCTTAAACATAGAGACAGACATCCTTCTGTTATGTCTACTGACCTCTTTTTTGACACTTTACTAGAGAAGTGAGATACTGTCTTTTTCTCTTTTTTGAGTTAACAAGTAAGAAGGTTCTGTAATATCAATTGACAAACATCCACTGATAGAATATTCAGCTGATGTTAGTTTTCTAATATCAGTGAGAAGAGAAACTATATACAGTTCTATCACCTATCTATCTATCTATCTATCTATCTATCTATCTATCTATCTATCTATCT
>NW_021604766.1:2102621-2155598 GCF_004785775.1 Grammomys surdaster
TCTATCTATCTATCTATCTATCTATCTATCTATCTATCTATCTATCTCCTATCATTTATCTATCATCTATCTATCTATCTATCTATCTATCTATCATCTATCTATCTACCTATCTATCATCTATGCATCTATCATCTATCCATCATCCATCTACTTATCAATTATTATTATTGTTAGTATTATTAATCATGAAAATAGATAACTGTGTACTTGGATAAGCTCTAGAGATGGACCAGCAAATATTTGAGATCTTGGAGATAGATAGAGTTGTATTTTGCAATTCACTTTTAATTTGTTAATTAAAAAAGAATTAACAATATATGTTTAAAATGTTTATGATCTTTACAAAGAAAGTGAAAGCATAAGGAGGTGAAAGTAGAAACTTTCAAAACTCACCCAATGCTAACATATGAATCTGGTGCCTCAAAATAGACAAAAATCAGGCACACACACAAACACACACACATACACACACAGAGCAAGGAAAAGAGAGAGAGAAAGAGAGAGAGAGGGAGAGAGAGAGAGAGAGAGAGAGAGAGAGAGAGAGAGAGAGAGAGGGAGGGAGGGAGGGAGGGAGGAAGGGCCCTAGGTATAGCCACTAGAAAGTTCCAGATGCCAGGGACCCAAGAGTTTACCAAGGACCCAAAAGGAAGGAAATTAGCCATAATGCCCAACAAATGGGAGACAGAACATATAGATACCATATCCAGTGAATAGGAACAGCCTGCAGTTGAGGGATGGGTACATCTATCCACCTCAAAAATATTAATCAAGAATTCCTCCTATCAAAGGAAATGCAGGGACTGAAGGAAAGGTCATCCAGAGACTGTTCCACCTAGAGATCCATTCCATCTGATGACACCAAACCAAGACTATTGCTGATGCCAAGAAATGCTTACTGACAGTATCCTAGTATAGCTGACCCTTAAGAGGCTCTGCCAGAGCTGGACCAACACAGATGCAAATGTACACAGCCAAACATTGGACTGAGAGTGGGGACCCCAATGGAGAAGTTAAGGCAAGGACTGTAGGAGCTGAAGGGATTTGCAACCTCATAGGAAGAACAACAACAATATCAACCAACAAGACCCCCCCTCAAAGCTTCAAGGCACTAAATCACCAAAGAGTACACATGGGGAACCCACAGCTCCATTTGAATATGTAGCACAGGATTGCATTATTGAGCAATTTGAGGGAAGTCCCTTGGTCCTGTGTAGCTCGATGACCAAGGTAAGGGAATGCTTGGGCACTGAGGCAGGAGTAGGGGAGTAAATTCATATAGGATGGGAGTAGAGAGGACTATATAGGGGTTTTCTGGAGGGGAAACTGGGCAGGGAGATAACATTTGAAATGTAAACAAATAACCAATAATAAACCAATAATAATAACCAATAATAATAAAAAGGAATCTAAAAGTAGAAGAACCTTATGTGGGGCACAATGTAACAAACCTCAGAATTCTATGAATCTGTGAAAACATACCTCCTCCTTCCTCTTCTATAAACTTCCCTGGTAGTTTCTAAGTTTGACACACTCATTGCACTAAGAAAGCATAACTAATCATTTATATCAAAATATAACGTGTGGAAAACCTTATATTTGTCATGAAGGACTCAAATGGCTTACCCAGATTAACAGAAGCTTTGAGGAGAATTTGCCTCACAGTAGCTCTGTATTTTGTAACTAGATGGTTCTAAACAATATGGCCTTCACATATTTTATCTACAAAATAAAAAAATATGAGAAAGATGTAAAATCACTGTGGAGTCATGATTTTTGAATATCAGAAGGCATTCTTAAGAAACCTTCTTTTTACTCCACATTAGTGCCTCAAGTTTGACATTATGCTTGTTGCTTTTTTTCAAATTATCACTTAGAATATTATAAACATGTTTCAATATGTTTCAAACAGTAAATAATATTATCTTGTCTAGTTGTTAGTTTGTATATAAATTTCTATTTACTGCAGAACTATTTTTTTATTTGTATACAAATTTCTATTTACTGCATTTCTGATGATGCCTGAGTGGGTTATTTGTATTACAAGAATCTTAGCCATCAACTATCCTGCTGTTAAACAGGTAGTATCATGTAACATTAGAGAAGATTCTGGTAGGTTTACATTACATGTAAGTTGTCCCCCCACCCCCAAACCCTGAACTTCACCTTCATCTATGAATGCAATAACTTATTAAAAGGTTTTTAAAAGAAGAAAACAGAACTGTTCAAATATATTTTTACATTAGATTGTTTTTTATTAACTCTAGATTTCTTTTGAAAAGTAAACAGCGTTTAAGAATGCCACATTTGTAAAAATTTTATTTAAAAAATAGTTAAGTAGGGAATCTGACTTTTATATTTTTATTATTGTTGCTTAATCTGAGGCAATATAAATTAACAATCTGTGGCTACATAGAGCATCTGTCCAATCAAGGGCTCACTACATCTTTGATACTTCTATTACATCCAAGTGCTGCTTGTACCAGGAATAGAGCAGTTATCCCATTTCTAAACCCTGCTCCCAACAACCAGTCATCTCACTGCACTGTCCCAAGAGTAGTATAATGGTTAAATGAAAGGTAAAAAGAGAAGTTCAAATAGGTACATATTTAAAAACAAAACAATACAAAAACAAAGGCATTTTGCATAGTTTAGACTCTTTCTTCGTAAGGGGTTTTATTAGCTTTATTTTTGAATATGGATTGCTCAAGCTAAGAAAAAAACGGTTCATTGTTATGAATTGAACTGATATTATTTACTTTTACTACATCCAGAAATAAGTATAAGCAGAATATTATATGAGATTAAACCTGGATTTGTACATATTTATTTACTTATATGTGAAATAAAATAATGGGGTATATAGATTTATTGCTGAGTAGTTAGCATTATTTTCCATTTCTTAAATATTTGAAATATATGGGCAAGCATCAGAATACTGAAATTAATTGTATGTAAACATTTACGGTTGTCAAACTTCAGAACCAGAAATACTTTTTTTTTCTTTTCGTATCACCCAATTCTGTTACTGCCTTTGTTGATACACACTGTGATTGAGATATTTAAATATAAATATATATTAAAGAGTTTTAATAGCAAATATTAATTTATAAAGGAATAAATAGAAAAGCAACAACAACAAGAAGAAAAACAGGAGAAATTTGATGGATGTTATTGAATTTAGCTCCGAGCTCAAGGACGTCAAATTAGGTAAATGAAAAAGAAGCAAGGCTCACAATAGAAATGTTTATCCAAGGAAGTTTTTGAGTCCTTAATATTATATTATTTAAGCACTAGTTACAGATATGTGCATGCATGAAATTTTAAGAATTTATACTTTTCTTAATATTATTTTTATATGGAGTTTAAAAACAGCTTGTAAATAAGATCAGAATTTATAAGGAAACAGAACATGAGGCAACTATGTGTCTTAAAATTTTTAGCATGAAAAATAAGTATTTATATTAACAGTATAATTGATTCAAGCTATATATTGTATTTTTGTGATTTTGGCAATTATAAATATATATTGATTTACTTGTTAACAGTTCTTTTACTCATTGAAGAAAGTTTAGTTTAATTATACTATGTATATGCAAAGTTACTTTCCCAAGCAATTTCATTGCCATTCTCAGTTACACGCCTTCCACAGCTGTCAGGATGACCTTTATAAAATACAAACTAATCATGTCACACCCCAGCTAAAAATCCACCCAGAGTTCCCCACAGGCTCCCAGATAAAGTTCACGCTCTGTAGCTTTGCCACCAGATAGTTCACACTCTAGCCCTTGATGTCTGCCCTTTGCTGGCTTCACAACCAGAACAAACTAGAAAACTTGCTGTGTTGTATTTGGCATTTGCACTAAATATCCCTCAGACTTTCTGTGGCTGCTTCTCTCTGGATACCATCTTTGTTTCCCTTCTCCTCAACCTTTGTTCTGTGTTTGACCTTGATGTTGATTTAGCATCCAAACCTTTTGAATTTTAATGTTTTCTTTTTAAAGCATGTCTCAGGGTTCTCTGCTTAGGTTTGTATTTTAGTCTTTTAAGATTTTTCTGTTGTTGCCTAGCCTAGTGTGAGCCCTGACTGGTCTTCTTCCCTTCATATCTGATGCTGACTGTGCCTTACCTTCCTACTTACCAAAGCTCTAGCTTCACCTTCCCTCATACAACTTGTGAATTTTACATTATTGTTTCCGCTTTTCAAATCTTTTAACAAAAATTTGTCTCAGTCTTGTTTCTTCTCTGTTTTACTTGATGTTTTGCACGATGATAATTTTCTTAGGTAGATAATAAGTCTACTCATTCTACCAACAAAACACATATATTTTTAGTTTCTAAATGCTATCTATTGCTATTTGATGTCACTGTAGAGAATAAATTAACAAATCTCATAACAATAAATTTTATGATTCAGCAGGATGTCTGGTTTGTCATACTTCCAAATTAAAATATTTTATTTTTATATGGTCTATGGAAATATACACAGCACCACTAATATATCTCAGTAAAATAGTATTTAAAGTAGATAGTTTATGTTACACACACACACACACACACACATGCACAGAGAAGGGCAGGGTAGAGAGAGAGAGTATATTTTTACTTTTGAGATTATAACATAATTATATTTCTCCTTCCAAACCATACCAATACGTCTCTCAATTCTCCTTGAAATTGATTTTCTCTATTTTCATTAAGTATGATTTTGTAAATATTAATATATACATATATCTCTAAATATAACTAGACAATCCATATAATGCTATTTGAATGTGTTTTTATGGCTGACCTGGTATGATACTATATCACAAATTTTAAATTTATATCTGAATCTTATTGAAGAAAAAGTTTGGATAGTCTTGAAATTACAGTCACAAGAGAATATTTCCTGAGATGAACATTGACAGCATATGCACCTAGACCAATAAACAAAACATGGGAGCTTATGAAATTGAAGAGATTCTATATGCTAAAGGACATCGTTATTCAAAGTGGCACATGATAGAATGGAAAAAATTTTTACCTATTATACATCTGACCGAGGAGTAATATCCAAAGTATACAATAAAAATTTTTAAAAATACATAGACATTAAAAAATAAATAATAAACAAAGTGCAGAACTAAGAAGAGAGTTCTGAAAAGATGAAACAAAAAAAATGGATGAAAAACACTTTTAAAAAATGTTCACCATCCTTAGTCAGCCTGAAATCAAAATCAAGACCATTTAGAAACTTCATCTTGCAGCATTCCAAATGGGTAAGATCAATAACACAATTTGCAAGAATGGGGAAAGGGAGCGCATTGATGATGAGAGTACAAACTAACACGGACACTGTGGAAATCAAGTTAGTGGTTCTTGCAAAGCTGGGAACCTCAAAATCCAGCTGTATCACTCCAGGTCATATACCAAAATGCCTCAATATCATACTACAAACACACTTGCTCATCCAGGATCAGTGCTGGTCTATTCATAATATCCAGTCATTAAGTCCAGCCTAGATGGCTATCAACAAATGAATGTGTAATAGAAATGTTACATATTTCCAGAATATTGAATTATTCAGCTGTTTTCAGAAAAAACTACAAATATCAAAATAATAAACAAAACAAAACAAACCATAATAAAATGGAAAAAACACACAGTGAAATTAGGAAATTCACAGCTAAGTGAGTGAAGCTGGAATAAAATAATACTTTAGCCAGATAACCTAGACCTCAAAATGATACATACTGTCTTATGTATAAATATTTGTTTTTAAGCAATTAGTAGGCATATTACAACCAATACAAACACAGAGGTTAAGCGCAAAGGGCTAGCAGGCATGGAGGCAAGGCTTAAGTAAGGTGGAATCTGAGACAGGTGGTTGTAGGGCTTGAATGTGAGGATTAAACTGAGAAAAAAATGAAGATAGTAATCGAAAGAATACAGGGAGGGACAGGTAACATTAATAGTCATTTAAAGAGTCATATAGAAACTTTCTACAATAGAAACTTCTTAAATATATGCATATATGAAGAAATCTAAATAGAGCCACAGATTATTATGGGTTACAAAGCCCCAAGTAGACTTATCTCATCACCAATTGAAATTCTTAGTGCCATGAACTATTTACAACTCAATGAGTTTTTGGCCATTGGTGCCCCATGAAATCTCAAACAACTAGACCTGCTCCAAAGATATTTGTGATATCCAAATACAGATGTTAGGGTCCTACTTCTGAACACAGCCCTTATATAGTACATTGAACTTGGTAAACTTGAGGTGGTACTTAACTAGAGTCTTCTAATGCTTAAAGTTGCTCTGGATACTACCAGAAAATAAAAGTAAACACTAATCTGTCTAGCTGTAACCTTGTGATGTACAAAAGTGACTTACCTGCATCATGAGGGTGTAATAGTGCAACAAACACTGTGTGGGTAACCACCATTCTCTAATTGGATTTAATGCCCACTCCAGGATATTAAACCAATGCCTGACAATTCTCAGGTAGACAAAAATCTGAGGTTCAATAGGCCATTAGTTGATGGTAAAACCAAATACTTATTGTTCTATATTAAAATAAAATAACACTCTGTCATACCCAAAGATCAATAACCCACTCTGGCATCATCAGAAATGCTTAGTTCTTCAGTAAATAGAAATTTATATACAAACTAACAACTGGACAATGTCAAGAAAGTAAGAGTCTATGCACAATCTGTCCTAAATGGATATTTTTTCACCCACCCTTGGGGCACAGAGAGCTATGGGATAGAAGAGAGGAAGGGATATAGGAGCCATAGAAAATGGATTACATCAAATAAACAATGTCCTCTAGATACCATAGGCCTGACTTACAGAAGTACTCACAGATTCTGTTACCTGATGTAAATGGCTTAAGCAAGTTCAAATTAGAAAAAGTCCCAGTGATGAGAGGGGGAAACAGATAGAATCTCTCATTTCTAACAAAGAAGTTAACTGACAACTTGCAGAGTAAAAGTAAGTTTTCTCCATATTAAACACACTGAAGGGTAGAACCCATGCCTAATAGTAGATGGCCAACAGAAAATTAATACAATATTTGTTTCATTTTGCTTTGTTTTGTCTGTTTGCATGTCTAGATTTTTTTTTGGATATTTTTATCTTACTGGATTTTTGCTTGTATATTATATTTTCCAATGTTGAATTATATGGATTTTGTTTCTGTGATAGTGTGTGTGTGTGTGTGTGTTTGTGCATGTGTGATTTTCTTGTACTTTTAACTGCTTCTTTCTTTTAAATTATTGTTTCTTTATTTTTTATTTGTCCATTTTCCAAAAAGAGATATGCAGGAAAATGAATTAGATGAGCAGTGAGTTGGCAGAGCATCTGGATGGAAATGTGGAAGACGAAACCATTATCAGAATATATTGCACAATTTTCCAATCACAAAAGAAGTAAGAAAGTAGTTACAGCTGTACTTTAGAATGAATCAAAGTATTATTAGCCTGTTAGACCTTTTGAAGTAATAAGACTCTACGTATTAACAATCTACAAGTCTTGCTTACAACTTTGAAACATAAATAAAAATTTTAGTGTTAGTGAGTCATATAGAACCCGATAGCCTATGATAGTAAGAGGGATGCTTAATGACAAAAGTTAAATGATACAGATTACAGAAAGTAATTGATAAGCACAATTATATTTGATAACTTCTGGTCTTCCCTCAGGTTCAGGTAATATGATGGAAGGATCATTCTTTGAATTACAAAATAAAGTGAATTCTGTTTATTATTTTAAGTCTTTAGTGCAATTCTATAACTGTTGTTCAATGTCAGTTTATTTGGACCAGGTATTTTTTTAACTTAATTTTTCCTGTGGCACTAATGATTAGAAATTTAGTGCGGTGTGAATGAGAGTGGTGGCCAATTTAAACAATCGATGTGTAAAGAGAAAACCTTGATTATTTTTTCACTTACTAACTACATTCTGAGATATCAGGTTACTTACCCATCATGTATAGCATGTAAGATCATGACTAAAATCAGTATGTCTTTCAAACACCTTGTCAGTGAGATAATGTCAAAACCTACATCAAAAAACTATCCTCCACGGCTTACAGACTGACTTGATTTGGCAATTTAATTTGAGTAAACAATATATTCTAACATTAAAGGGTAATTGGTAATTTAGTATTCCTAGAATCTCTTAACCCAGGATAAAATCAAAGAAAATATTTGAGTGATATATTCATGATGAATATCATGACACAATAATAAAAAGCTCTGTAATTGTCATGAAAATGCATGGAACTGAAGACTGTCATATTAACCAAGTTAACTGCAAAGCAAAATATGGCATATTTCCTCTCATAGGAAAAATCGGTATTTAAAAACTTAATCACATGAAATTAGTGTTTGAAGAAAAAAATAAAAGAAAGTAATGAGACAAGGCATGTTGAAGAGGGTTTGAATATACTGAAGCCTGTGGTACACATGGGTAAGAATATCATAATAAATACAACATATTATGCAATTTATGCTCATAGACCAATCAAAGACAACACAAAACAGAAAGGGATAGAAAGCAAAAGCATAGTTCACAGTAGCATATGTTCAGCTGTAATAAAATACAAGTGCAAAAGTTCAGGCACTTAATTTACCAACATTTAATTATCAGCATGGGTATTAACATTTGGTCATGGCCCTGCTGATCACAGTCTTCAATCTGAGATACAAACTCAAAAATATAATACAAGCCCCAAACCTTGTGCCTAGAGTTGACACACATCATTTCCCTTAGTCCATTAATATGAGCAATCCATATGGTCAACTCCATTGTTTTTCCAGATGATATACATAATTATCTCCAAAAGAGAGAATGCAAAAATGCAAAAATTAATATGTACTGTCATGAAAATATAAAATGAAAATTTTATTATATAAATTAAAAACTAAACACTTTTTAGAGTTGAAGTTATTTCTTCATAATATTTTAGTTCATTTTTAAATGAATTTTAAGCATTAAGATGAAAACAAACTAAAATAGAAATCTCCTCATGTTGTTTTGGAGCAGAGTACAAAGTCTCCATATGGCATTAGGATTGCTGCTTAAGCTTAGAGCACTAGAGATTCCAGTGATTGGCACTTGACATGATGTATACACATGATCTACGGAAAAGATTGAATTTCTTTGTAGACATTATAAAGACCATCCTCGCTAATTTCTTGCTATCTCCCTCTCAAACTAGTAAGGACTAATAATCATTATATACTTGTGAATAATATGAGACTTGAGTATGACTTGTATAATTCATTTGCGATCATCCAGTATAAGTATAAAAAATAAATATTGGTAACATATTTGTCATAGGAAATATTCATAAAATAAATGCAATCAAGATAAAGTAAAATTTAAATGTTAGGTATGTTGCAGTGGGGGATGGGGAACTGGGTGTAGTTACTAGAAGGTCCCAATTGTCAGATACCCAAAAGACTCCCAGGACCCAACAGGGATGAGATTAGCTGAAATGCCCAACAAAAAGGAGAGAGAATCTGTAAAGACCATATCCAGAGATTAAACATAGCTCCAGTTGAGGGATGGGGACACCCACGAACCTCAAAAATATTAATCCAGAATTCCTCCTGTCAAAAGGAAATGCAGGGACAGAGAGTGGAGCAGAGTCTGAAGGAAAAGCCATCTAGAGACTGCTCCACCTAGCGATCAATCCCTTGTACAGACATCAAACTCAGACACTATTACTGATGCAAAGAAGCACTTGCTGACAGAATCCTGATATAGCTGTCTCCTAAGAGGCTCTGCCAGAGCCTGACCAATACAGATGTTGAAGCACGCTGCCAAATATCCAACTGAACACGGGGACCCCTATGGAGGAGTTAGGGCCAGGACTGAAGGAGCTGAAGGGATTTTCAACCCCATAGTAAGAACAGTATCAACCAATCAACCCCCCCCCAAAGCTTCCAGGGACTAAACCACCAACCAATTAGTACACATGGAGCATCTCATGTGTACTCATGAAGACTCCAGCTGGATATTTAGCAGAGGATTGCTTTCTCTGTCATCAAAGGGAGGAGAGACCCTTGGTCATGTGGAGGCTTGATGACTCAGCATAGGAAAATGCTAAAGTACTGAGGTGGGAGTGAGTAGGTGAACAGATAGGAGAGCAGCCTCATAGAGGGAGGGGTATGGGGAGGTTATAAGGGATTTGTGGAGTGAAAACTCGTAAGAGGGATAACATTTAACAGGTAAATGAATAAAATAACCAATAAAAATGAGTAAATAAAAATATGTGCCTTTATATCATATGTAAGTATTCCAGGTTACAATTAAAATTGATATACATATTATCAATATAAATAGTAATACTATGTTCTCAAAGTCTCAAGATAGCTCTTGCAGCTGATAAAGTATATATACACTATACTTCTGGTACTTAGACAATTTTTTTCATTCCCTTTCATACTATATACTATATATTTTAATATGGTGGAAATGAAAAGACTTAAAGCACCAGGTCTTTTGTCAAATTTTGGGGACAGGTATTTTGTTCTAAACAGGCTATAATTCAGTTGTGCATTCTCTCATGTCACTGGTTGTTTGTAAGATTATGTGGATTTTAACCACAATATTATCTTTTCCAAGCTAATATGTCTGGCACTTAATTGGTTTTTGTTTTTATTGAAGGTATTCTAAAGTTACTCTATTATTGTCTACCAGACCTCGAATGGCTCAAGTCCTAGGTTAAATAGACATTCTTGCTTTAGATCACAATCATAGATCATCGCCTTTAAGACCTCCTCTTTCAGCCTTTAGGGTGTTCTCCTACATGTAAGCACATGTATGTATACACACATGTGTTAGTCCTTATCTATAAGCATATATACTTCAAGGATACATATAATTAATTAATGTCTCATTCTCTAATACTTGTCTTCATAAAGTCCTCCATTTCCTTCAGTACTAATCCCTGCATTGTCATTGATGTACCCCTTTCTTCACCTCCTGTTTTCATCCACTTAATTAACTTCTATCCATGGAATGCATGACCATCATCCCTATAAGCTTCTTTGTTTCAATGCTTGACCCCTGTTAGTGGAATTCTTCAGGAAAGAATAGGAGGTGTGGCCTTGTTGGAAAAGGAGAAAGTCTGTTACTAGGAATAAGATGTAAGCTTTCAAACGACCTCACCATTTCACTCTCAGTTAGCTGCCTCCAACCCTGGGTCCCCAGTTGTTTGAAACTAAGTTTTCAGGTACCATGCCAGCATATGCCTACCTTCCTGCTGCCATATTCCCTCCCACTATTATTAATGACTTTATTATTGTTTGTAACTGTAAGCCCAAGATAAATGCTTTCTTTCAAATTTGGACATGATGTCTCTTCAGAGCAATATAAAAGAATAAAAATTTAGTTTGACCTCAGTTTTATCTAAGATGACTTTAAATTTTGGATATTGACTTAATTTATTATAATTATATTAGAAAAAATATTTGGATAATCTTTTGCATTCTACCATGGATTGAATTTAAAGCATTATGCATGCTGTTCAAATGCTCCACTATTGAACTATACTCCAATATTCACATCCATGTGTATATTTTAATGCTAGTCTCTCTCTGAATAAGTTACTTAGAATCTACAAACTATAAACTTTCTAGTTTTAAAATAATTTAATTTAAATAATGCCAAATTACATAGTGTTCTTTTGAGAATTAATCTGTATGTGATCTATTAAATCCTTTGCTCATAATAAATCCCGAAGGCTGGCAAAGAATACATTTTCTCTACTGGGAGACTTTAGGAAATGATGGGAAAATGAATCATTACATATCCTAAAGCTCTTCACCACAGACCATTGGCAAAATCTTCTTACCAATGAAATGCTTTATCCAGATATATTTAGTCTCTCTGAATTTCTTAGAAGGAATAAATATAAGAGTGTGTATTTATGGGTCATGCACAGCTGCCTACAAAAGGTTAGGCAAAGTTTGTAATAGTTGAAAATAAAATTGATATGTTCTATAATCAAAATAGCACACTTAATAAATTCTAACAGCCTATGAGACATATAAAGCCCATTATTGTCTTTGGATAAGATGCATATTTAGATCATTAGATTTGTATGTAATTCTAACATACATACACTCTACAATTTTGATGATGTTTGATAATTTCATTCTTTTTCATGTGACTAGACATGCCAGTTCAAATTTAAGCATACCTGGTAGGAGTGAAAGCCCAAAATAATAAAAAGCCCTTTCAATTTTACCAGAAAAACTGGATTTAGTTTTCTGCATCCATATGGAGCCTCTGATTGTCTTATATTTGTACTTCTAAAGAATCCAGTTCCTTCGTTTAGCCTCTGTGGCCAGCAGGCATCATGTCAGTATAAAAACCTGTAAACAAGCAATGTGTTCATATAGATAAAATAAAAACTATTATTATTTTAAAAGTCCTCTACTGATGATTTATTGGCAGTGGAAAACTGCTGGAGAGAGTCACTTTTCTTAGGGGTTGTCCCTACTAATTAATATGCTGCCAGTTGAATAGTGGATAACACTCATATGGGTGTAGATAGACAACACTAGTTGGACTCAATGGGTTATAAAAGGAAAAAAATAAAATGGAATCTGGAGGCTAATTTCGCAGTGGTTTGTTGAGGAAAGTGGGGGCGATGAATAAAATAATGGCACGTGTATAGAATTTGAAATACTCTTAAACATATAAGTAAATAAGTAAATACATGAGTAAAAATCCTGACAGTAATTATTTACATTATCATCTCAGAATCTAAAGAAATGAATGGAAGTTCTGACATCCTTAAAACATACATTCAAATATTAACAAATATATCAAATATATAACCAAATATATTATCAAATGTGTAACCTACAAGTCAGTTTTATGAATAAAATCTAGGTCCCTTGAAATATACATTTGGATGTGGTTATATATATTACTTTATGTACATTTTAGTGTATGAATATATATGTATTGCTTTTTATGAAGCAAAAATTATATATTTAAGTATATTAGCTTACTTATATATAGGCTTATAAATATAAAGAAATATACTTAAGTATATATACATAAATATATACATTTTAAAGCAATATGCATACATATGTTTACATATCCAAATAAGTGATTTTTATTATATTTATCATTCAGTAGCATTTTATATAAAAAATGTATTTTATTTGTAGTATACAAGTTAATATAGCCCAGGAGTATTTTCTTTACTTTGCAAAAATTTTAATAATGGTATTGAATGTATTCTCTACATATCTAAAATTTAGATGCTACAGTTTTCCACTGCAGCAGGAGAGGGGATACTTTCCTTTTATTAAATCTGATGTGGCCTTTTTGGCTGATCTAGGAATCCAATTAATACAGGAATTGAGTAATAAGAGGAAATCATGAAAGTTTTATTAATTATTTGAGGTGTTTCATTACAAGAAAGTGAAGTCACAAAAATAACCAAAGCATAATGAATTTATATTTTGGGGCAAAGAGGAATAAATATGAAAAGAATGACATAAAAATATATACATACAAATTTGCTAAAGTGTGTGGGTTTGGGTTTGAAGGTAGGTTTGAAATGTTTACTGATGCAGGTTCATGAAACTCAAATACAAGTGATCTGTATTATAAACTGTTTCCATTTAGTGAAAGCTATCCCTTCCAGAAAAATCTTTATGATGGCTGGACTGAAATCACAGGGCAAATAAATCTTTGGAAATTGCTGTTCTTCAGGTGGTTTCAATTAAAACCATCATCATATGAGTTATACAGATCTTAATATTATATTCCTTTGATTTTATTGTTTATAAAGTTAAAAATAATATCTCAAAGTTACTACTTAATTCTTTTATAGAATATTTATTAAACTGAAAATCATGTTTATCTACACCCTTTTGAAAGAAGTCAACAAAAAATTAAAGATGTAGTCTTGACCAAGGATATAACATTAAACCCACGTTGTTTAGTGGATTTAAATATTAAGAATATTTTTACGTATTAATATGACCAAAATTTCAGTACAATGAAATGCCTTCATATACCTTAGAGAATATACTTAATAATTATAGAGGAAATTTAGTTTTTTCTCAAGTCACATCTAATATGGTATTTAAGATTTCATCTAACTAAAGACATGTTAGAACAAATTTAATAAAAGTGTTCCTGAGGATTTTTCAGTGGTTGGAAGGGAGACAAGCAAGGCAGGTAATGAAATGAATATCGTTTTGTTGGGGCTTGCCAGGCAGAGGAGTTATTTTCAGTTGCTGGAATGTCAGCCATGGTTATTCTGTGAGATAGAAACAGGCTGAAAAACGAAGCTGTAATGTTCAAATTCACTGAGAGTGACTAATCATAATAAGAAGTTGAAATACATTTACACTACCTCAAGCAAACTCCTAAATATTGGTTAGACATAGTTCATTGAAAACACGTAGAAATTTCTTGGACATTATTGCGGCTGTTTTGAGAAACTATTTTGTTTTTCTTGACCAATAACATTTTCTCATTCATTTAATACATTTTTGTGTACAATGTCATGCATAATTTAGAGAGAAATATTTGATCTGACAGTAAACATTCATGTAGTCCGATCAAATTTCATAACTACTTGTGAGTAAGACACTGTGGCAGAAATTGAGGAGACAAAGTATCATCTAATCTGAGTCAAAATAGAATTGAACACAACCATGGAGTAGTATGTAGATTCCAGAGCAGACTGGACAAATTCAATGTTAATGCTTTAACTTAACTGTGGCAAAGCCAATTCCCCTAAAAGCTTTGTGTGTTATAGGTGGAAAAGTTCCAACAGTGTTCAAACTAGAAGTGTGTACTTAACTTGTTTCTATTCCTTGAAGATTCACTGTATACTTTCATACCTATTTTTTAAAACTAATATGAAAATGGCCTCATAAATATTTGTTCTCAGTTGGCAGCCACTGTTAATGAATATATCTCAGAAGGTGAGAAATTTAGTTGACAAATTGAATACATTATTTCTATCAATTTATATCTTATTGTTCGTTTCTGTTTTTTTCCTTCCATCTCTCTTTTGTTTTCCTCTGGGCAAACCAGGACCCATGCCTCTCTGGGCCTTGCCTTTCTGGGGTCCAGGAGGATATCTGTCCTGTAGCCTGAAGCCACATACATTGACTAAGTTGCTGCATGCGGAAGCTGGGGAGAAAAGAACATATAGATATGGATGTCCACTGGAAGTGATGGTGGTTTGTTGGTCCTTAATGCAGCCAGGGGTCACATATGGGTCTGACGCTCTGCTGTAGCTGGGATCTGTGTTGATGTCTGTTGTCCAAGGAACCACCAAAGGCCAGGTAGAGGTCTGACATCTGTGCTGCCACCTAAAGCCATGGTGATGTCTTTTGGTTGGTCATAGTGTTGCAAGGTGGTATATGGATGTGAGTGTTCTGTGCTGTCACCTGACTATCTGTTGCTGTTCAGAATCAGGTAGCTTTGGAGGGTCATCGTTGATTTCAGGGTCCTACTGCAATAGAGGGCTCTATTGAAGAACTGTGCAGTCTCTATAAACCATGTAGAAGCCCATGATTTGTGTTCCTGCTGACTCTGAAGTGAAGGGAGGCTACTTTTCCTGTGATATTGATGAGTGCAGATCTATAGTTGAGAATGAGGAACAGGGAGGACTTCTGTAACAAGCCCTACTCCTACCTGAATCCTCCCACACACAAATAAATAAACAAATAAACAATAATTTAAAATAAGCATAGACAGAAAGCTACCTAAGAAAACTCTTTTTTATTACTTTTTATTGGATAATTTATTTATTTACATTTCAGATGTCATCCCCCTTCCCCATTTCCCCTCCCTAGAAACCCCTATACCATCCCCCTTCCTCCTTTTTGCTTTATACCATTTTAATTACATGTATGCATTAAGGTAAGAGCTAGTTTGAGGGTCTAACAGTACAATGGATGTAAGTAGTCAAGGAACAAGCAAGACAATAAACACAAATAGTCAAAAAGCAAGCAATGTATTAAGCACAATTCCATGAACTATCCTGTGATCACTGTTTCTGAGGGCTTATCAGGATGACCAAAATATCTGGGCCAACTTCCCTGTCCTAGCTCAAAGTCATTTTCATGTTTGTAAGAAACCTCTTAAAAAGTGTGATGGAGATGCTGGAGAATAGATTGCCACAACTGACAGTTTCTCATGGAGGGGTGAGAAGGGGCAGGCACATGATTTAAGAATCATGATGATTAATGAATTACATTTACTCAATAAGTGAATTTACATTTTAAGTTTAAAATATTTATTGTATTATTTAACTATATGTGTGTGTCTGCCCTTGTATGGGTATGTGTACATGAATATGGATGCTTGCAGAAGGTAGCAGGATCATGGGTGTAGAGCTGTATTTACAGGCAGTTGTGAACAATCCAACATGGTGTTGAGAAATGAATGCACATCTTTGAAAGAATATGCCTACCTTTGACTACTGAACCAATTCTTCACCCCTGAAATTTATATTGTTTTAGTAAAACTGGAGATACTACATTAATTCAAAATTTAAGTTTAATCTAATACTAAGGTTTCAAAACTATATGTGAATTTCAGCTGTAGCACATTTATTAAAAAAATAGTATTCCTAAATGAGAAAAGAGTAAAAAATTAGATCTAGGGTCTCATCATTATTATAGGGCACACATACGCATTTTTAGGGCTGTGGCTGCCTACAGTAGTTATTGAAAGCTAAAATATGAATATATTAATTGGATCGAGTTGAGATACTTGTATTGAAATGCTGAGATATTCTTCTGACATAAAGCCTAAATGACTAATGGTTAATTTTCCAAAAAACAAGGCCTCCTAGACATATGGAATCTGGATATAGGAATTCACAGAATGTGATAGCATGCATAGGGCCTACATAGAGCTAAGACAGAAGTAGGAAAAGGGGAAGTAGACACAAGCATCCATTCCTAAACCAGAAACTATCACCAGTTGCTAACTACTCACTTAGGAAGTATTAGTTTTCTCCAACATAGTCTCACTGGACATACAAACCACGGTAAATGCAGACCCCGTGCCAATAATAGATGGCGAACACAAAACAAACTCAATGGTATTTTTGATAACCTTAATCAGGGAACAATTGCATACTCACCATCTTGACAGTAACTAAAATCTCTGAAAGTTGTGACTAAGACTTAGCATGGGTTTGAGTGGATGATGTACTGCTTCTAGAATGGTGTATTCATATCATAACTTACAAAATGAGCAATACCTAAGATTAATAATGATGTACATTTTTGTAAATGTAGACTTATTTATTTATTTACTTTTAAATAATATTAAGTCTTCTTATGCATATAAAGATGTGTATATAAAGGGTAGGCTCACTGGGTCACTCACACCTTACCACCAGGGCCAGCTCCTAAGCCAGTGAGGGATGGGGACAGCTCTTTCACCCTCAGGACCTTGATGTCTGCTTCCCCCCTACACTGATGATAAGTGGAGAAGATCAGTATCTCTCCTCCCCATGCCACTGCACAAGAAATGAAGGGGGAGGGAGCAGATCTCCAGCATCCACACACTCAGGGACAGTTTATCTGTACCCAGCTACCACAGTCAGCTGTATTGTGTTGCCCAGGCAAGGAACGAGGTCTTGTCTATGGAGTGCTGCAATGGGTTAGGAGCAAGGCAAGTTCTCTAACTCTCAGGTCCTCTGTGGATATGTTTACATATTCTGCTTCATCTATATTTACTTCTACTTGATGGTTTCCAAATCATATGCCTTTTTATGCACTTGATAAAAAATTCCACTTCGCAAATTTTCAGAAAAGAACTATATTTTTTTAATATCTTAAATTTGTGTGCATTATTTAATTTTTATATGTAATGTATTCTTTTTTCCACTGAATTATTAGGTTATATCATTACCTTGCACAGTGCTTATTACTTTAAGGCTTTTGTCTTTCTACATACATTCCAAGCTTAGCTTCACCCAAGATCTGTCTTGGGTGCTTTAATATGACCCTGATATAATTAACTTAAGTTGAAAAACAAGACTAACATCTGGAATAATTCTGGATTCTAGTGATAGCTGAGCATCATGTACTTGCAAACAGCTATAACTTTCTCAATAATTTTTATTATGATCAAACTTTAGTACATAGTTCTGTGATTTGGCTATTAGTGTAATTAATCAATAGAATGAATTGATATCATCAGGTATCTGAAAGTACCTTGGCTGAAAAGGGAAGACAATTCCATGTTCTGTAGTGTACAGTTATTTTTGGTCACCTAAAGTCTGTTATATAGAAAGTTATCCGAAATAATATAAGAAGCAGAGCTTTTATTTTTTTCTGATATAATCCAAACAGGAAAATACTTGGAGACAAGGACAACTGGATAGTTCATCAGACGGACACATCTGGTCATCTGGTGGTGAAATGGTATATATATATATATATATATATATATTCCAATAAAAGAAAGAAAAGCAAGGACAAAATTAAATGCATGAAAAACATTATGTAATCAACATTTCTCCCTTGATGAGATGAGTTATGAATTCTTTTCTTCCTGTTGTTTTCATGATCCAACGAACAGTGCTGATGTTTAGGAAGGGGCATTTTGCAGCTCCATTTTAAACTTTAGCATCCAAAGTTTAAATCTGCAAGCATATATGTAGTACACAGTGTCTTCTTTTGTGTTGAGTTTTTTCTATCATCTGTTAACTTGGGTCCTTCTTATGGTCTTTCTCTGGTCTCAGGACATGATGTTGCCTTGGTAAAGTGTGTCACTAGATACAGTCCCACCTGTGTTGTACTCTGTTGCCAACTCTGACCTACAGAGGTGGCCATACTCACCTCAAATACTTTTCTTCCCAATACTTGGATTGCATCTATAAATTCTAAGTATTTGAGATCAGGCCAGTTCATCTGGTATTACACTGTTCTGGAAGTATAATTCTCAGTCCAGCTTTCATTCAAGTCTTGGATTGTTCCTAGTATGGGCAGAGGTAGATGCTGTCTTTTGGGGATATCTCTCCAAATGACTGCAGAGATTCTCAGCCTAATGCTTGTATTTTGCACTTCACACTATGATGATTCAATCTCCCTCTCCCTAAGATCTATTTATCTCCTGGTCACATGTTCACAGTCTATTCATATCACTACCACCCACTGTGCCTGCTGGTGTCAGCGATTTGAAGAAGAGGTCCCTGTCAGTTCCCTCCTACCTTAGCCTAAGCAGTGTAGTGTACTCTGGTGCCAGATCTCAAATGCTGCCACCTCCTACTTTGTGATGATCTCTCTGAGGTTATCTTTCCATTTTCTCAACAATGCTTTCTAGAAATACAAGCTATTTTTATTATATTGACTGATCATTGATTGTGAAATTACACTGAAGGAATTTTAATTCTAACTTATGAAGATGATCTACAGCTAATTTTTTCCATTTCATCTTTTATTGTCATTGTTGACATCTTCATTATTACAAAAAGATTATACTTTCCTTATGTAACCTAATTACCCAGCTTGTAACTCATAAGATAACATTTAGCAAATCAATGATAAAACACTCAATTTGTTTATTGTTTAGAATGTCTTGAAGGTATGATATGTTTCCTTTAAAAATATTTTATTGGAGTTATGGAAGGGAAGTGAGAAAAATAGCTGGGAAATGGGGAGTAAAGGAAAGATTATGCCGTACAGTGGTGGTGAATGCCTTTAATCCCAGTTCTTGGGAGGCAGAGGCAGGTGGATTTCTGAGTTCGATGCCAGTCTGGTCTACTGAGTGAGTTCCAAGACAACCAGGACTACACAGAGAAACCCTGTCTCAAAAAGAAAGAAAGAAAGAAAGAAAGAAAGAAAGAAAGAAAGAAAGAAAGAAAGAAAGAAAGAGAGAGAGAGAGAGAGAGAGAGAGGAAGGAAGGAAGGAAGGAAGGAAGGAAGGAAGGAAGGAAGAAAGATTATACATGGAAAAGACGTGAGTTCACCAAAAAAGTTTTTCTATGGAGAACCTATAAACAGCTTCATCCTATTGCCTGGTTATAACCAAAATCAGTGATAGTTTCCAGGAAACTTCTACCTCCTTTGGACAAAGGAGCCTTAGTAATGGTATGTTGGAAAGATACTAAATGGTATACATAGACATGTTGACTGGGAGCTGTGTACATCAAAGTCAGAAAGATTGCTAGGATATTTGACTTCTGTGACAGAGGTACAACATGGTAACTTGAAAATGATATTATCTGAGTGCTTCAATAGACAAGCATGAAGAACAGGCTGAACACTTTATCCATGGTACTCCCTAGTGAAGCATCCCTGTGAGAATAAGAACAAGAGAAGGATGAGAAGGATGTGGAACTTGGGATAGAAGCAACAACTGTGGAAGTACTGTTAGGTGAGAGATATTGGTGAGCCCAGAAGACAACTCTTGGTAGGGAGAGAACACCAAGGGGCAAAGGGAACAGCAAGCAGTGAGGTGTCTTCAACAAAGAACTTATGGTGTATGCAGAGCAATAAACAATACAACAGGAAGAAGGCAGTCCCCTGAGTCTTCTTATTCCTTCCTGGAGAGAACTCAGAGGGAATTATTATATAACAGAATAAACCATCCAAATCCTCATACTAGTAGAGGAAGAAGAAAATGAGATACAACTATGAAACAAATCAGAAAAAAATAAAATTTGCAAACAGCTTTGAATAATAAATTTATATTAAAATGGTCTTAGTTCATGATTGGAAGAATGTGGAGTAAATGACTAAACAAGAATTGAATAGGTGGATCTAAGAAACAAATAAGCAATACGTTTTCTTTAATATTCAAAACTATAGACATAAAGGACATGCAAATTAAATGCCTTTGATTCCATCTCTCTTAGCAAGAATGCTTATCAAGAGAACAACAGCAGCAGACAAAAAGCAAAAGCTATGGGGAAAGAGATGTACTCACAAACTGTTTGCTGGGAACATTAACTTGAAATCAATATACAGGTTCCTCAGAAAAAGTAAAAGGAAAATTAACATATGACCCAGCTACATCACTCCTGGGTTTATGCCTGAGTTGAATAGCCATGTTTTCTGCTACTCTGTTCACAATGCTTAGGAAATAGAATCCATCAACTGATGAGTGAACAATGAAAATCTGTAACCAAGGAAGAATAAAAATTTATCCAGCTGTGAAAAGAATAAAATTATAACGTTTGACGGAAAATGGTTTCAATCGGAAATCATTATGGTAAGAAAAATAAGCCAGACTCAGAAAGACTAATGAAGCTGTTTAACTTCATTAGTGAAATTTATACTGAAATGTAAGTGTGAATTTACCTACACATTTATAAGTCCTGTAATGATAAAGGAGAACAGAGAAGGGATAAAGAGGTCTTAAGGGAAAGCAAGAAAGGATACTGAAACTGCTCTTCTCAGAACAATGCACTTTAAACCATATTTTAGGTATTATTTTAAAACTAAGTAGCACATACATATGATGGAATACAAACATTTTCTTAAAATTCATATTAATTGTATTTCTTCTTTTTTATATCTCATACTTACATTCAATTGAAACGGTTAACATTCCTCAACCACTATTAATTCTAAAGGGGATTGGCATTTGCAAATAAAAAGGAATTAGAAAGTCTGCACACAAAACCTTTTTTATTAAATTGTATCATATTAGGCAGACATAAGGTTTTCCTCCCTATTCCTCTCCCCTCCCCTTCCTTATTCCCTCCTCTCAATTGCTTGCTTGCTCTGACTCCATCTCCCATACTCATTCTTTCTTTACATTGGCAACTTTTACAGGGACCCAGACACTTACATGGAAATAACCATTTTCCCTTTTGAGTTTATATATTTACATTAAGATGAGTCAAATTGTTTCAGACATAAGGACATACAATTTTGCTTTTGACAAAAGAAGAATTGGTTAAGAGAATAAATATCAAAGCTGTTCATTGTTTGCCTGGATGTTAGCCAGGGAGAATTTTTTCCTCATGTGAACTACATTTTCAAGTACAGTTCCATCTATAGATCTTCAAATTTTTAAGAACTTGAGAATGTCTTAATCCTAGCACTTCAGATGACCAGATTCCATATTGAGCTTTCTCCCAAAACTAAAGTTGTAATTGCAATACATTTTGAAATGACCATGAGATTAAGAGTATACATAGATTTAACTTATAAGCATTAAAATACTGTGAATTATAAATAGTAAGATTAATAATGCAACTGAAATATATGCTAATGATTTTCACTCATCAGAGAAAAATTCCTATAATAGTAGGCTTTCCATATTTAAAGGATACAGGTCAGAATTAACCTAGAGTAAATGACTGATAATTTTAAAGTAAAAGAAAGGAAGTTCTTGCTGAATACCAACTAACATTCAATTTTGTTTTACACAAATTTGTCTAATTAAATTCAATGGATTTTTCAATAATGTTCATTTCAGTTTAGGTTGTTTAAGATTTAGAGATATATTTAACACTATATACTGAGTACCAAATAAAAATATGAGAGACTACCATAAAATATTTTAGATAACTTATATGACAAATTGTATGTATTTTGAATCTCATGGTGGTTTACAGAAATTTTGTTAAATTGCTTCTAAAATATCTATTTTTCTTTACGTTTTTAAAGTTATTCGCTGGTGTGTTTAGAAACTTTTCTTTTCTATCTCTAGTGAATGTCTTCTTATACCTCTGTGAAACATTGGAGTATTAATGCTTATAGAATTTACAGCAATTATTTTGCTAATAAACAAAATTTTTGAATAATGCAAAATTTGTGATTAAAGATAGAAATAATAATATTTAATGATAATATTCTGCATTATTTAGTATTCTGTAAGTTTTATACATACATGTTGCTGAAAATCTATGTGTAAAAGCTATGTCATCATTGATATAATACACTATAGTAATTAAATATTATTTTTAATAATTTATATGTTGTGCTATCATATTATATGTCCATATAATTCATATATCTCATATGTAAACATTGTCTCAGGGTTGTTGTTTCCCGTCTACTGTTATTGAAGAAAAATGTAGATAAATTATGGCATTTAGTTAGTTTTCCTCTAAAGAAATGCTAAGAAATAGGTGTAAGGAATTGAGGCCAAAAAACTAAGAGGAAAAAAATGATTTTTCTAGAGTACTTTATACAGTTGTGCTTAAATGAATTGTTTCCCTTTCAGAATACTGTATTGGTCACTTCTGTATATGGTTTAAGATTTTTCTCACAATAATATGTAAGAGAGACACTAGTCCAAGAATAACTTTCTCCTGAGCAATCCTGCATGCCCTGGATCACAGGTTGCTCTCCTACAGCTTTCAGGAGAATAACCTAAGTATGCAAAGTCTTAGAATCAGAAAATTCAGCTGTGATGGGTAGAGATGAGGTATCAAATTGCATCTGAGAGTTTGAGTGACTGGTGGATATGGGAAGGGATGTGAGGGGGTAAAAAACATATGTAAAGCAAAAGGTGGGTAGTGACTGAAGTTACTAATAACTCTCAATGACAAGATTTTACAGCTTCTTTAAAACTACTCAATTGTCTAGTAAATAATTTGATATATAGATGAAAATTGTTGATTTTCTAGGCCTTCATGCTGCTGGTGGCCTTCTTCAGGGGCCTTACCCAGGGAGTCAGTACTGACAGGGCAGGCCTGCTGAGTAGAAGAAGTGGAGTCTGAGGTGATGGGGTGTCAGGTGGTGGTCAGGTAAATATAGCAGCTGTGACTATCAATCAGTTCTGTGGCTCTGACTGACAGACTAGGAACTAGTCTTATACAAATTTTATAGAACAAAGACAGACTAGTGATTATACATGTGGTACTGATTATGGGTTTGAACTTTCATCACATGTCCAAGATTATAAGTTTAGTTACAATTAGAAAATACAAACAGAACAGATTTTATTCTTATCATTAGCCTATAACTCCAATTTAAAGGCACTAAACGATGTCTCTTCCAAAGCGAACATATTTATTATATGACAGACTGCCATATAAACTACTGTTTGTAGTTATAAAGCACTTCAGAATAACAGAAAATACATGAAATGATATTTTTATGGATAGCAAATTCTAATACCTAACTTCTTTTACTATATGTTTCATCATTTATGCTATAAAGTAGAAAAAGTTTACTTTAGTCAATCTATCTTATTTACTGAATTTTATTCCCCCAGAGATATATCCTATAAAACCCCTATCTTTAAACTATATTCTGAGAGAGCTCTAAGCTTACAATAAAAAGAGACCTTGAATCTGTTACCCGTTCTCCTGGCCAATAACAGTTTGTTAATTGTCTTTTTACCCTGCATCAATTATACTGTTTGTGTTTGCTTAGGGGCAGACATCCTAAAAAGATTCCTGGAGTAATGGCCTCATCTAGCTATCTGTTTCTCGGTGCATAATGATCTCAAGGGCACTTAGAAGACCTCCAAAGAGTGGTCAGGTAAAGATAAGTATAGGATTGTCCTAAAAAGACTCAGACATAATTTTTCTAATTTTCATAATTTTTGAAAAGACAAAAAACAGATCATAATGTAGAGAGTTCCCAAGAATGTAACAGGGAGGGAAAAAAGCAAAAAAACAAAAATGGCAGCATGAAGGACAGCGATTGTAGAAATCTGCTCAGCTTTTCTGCAACTTTGCTGGGAGCTGTGCTGGCCTCATGACAGTGGATATGCCTGTGCCATCACACCATACTCTTTCAGATCAGTTATTCACAGTGGGATGCTGGTCACTGGTGTAGAGTGCTTATGCTCCTTTATCCTAAAGGAAGATAAACATTTTACTCAGATGGAGGAGTTGCATCAGTGAGTAAGTGCTTATCATTCAAGCATGGAGACCTGCTGTAGTTCTCTAGAACCTATAGAAGAAACCAGTGCTGTAGCAAGTGCCTGTCATCCTAAAGCTAGTAGTGGAAATGGGAGTGCTTCGGTTGGCTGGTATCAGGTTTAGTGAGATCCCATCAAAACTTAAGATATAGACACCTGTCCTAAAAATTTACATACACACACACACACACACACACACACACACACCACACACACACAGAGAGAGAGAGAGAGAGAGAGAGAGAGAGAGAGAGAGGCAGAGACAGACAGACAGAGACAGACAGACAGAAAGACAGACAGAGAGAGAGAAACACAAAGAGAGATAGAGACAGAGACAGAGACAGAAAATATGGTGTGTGCTCACTTAAACATGAGCACATACTCTAACATACTACGCATAGAGACATGCACAGATACGCAGAATTACAGTCTTGTTGACATTAAACTGGAAAATAATGTCTTACTCTATTTTCAAATTCTATTTGCAACTCCTCATTCATTTATTTTCCCTTACTTAATATTCCTGCATATTACAGGGAAATAAACTTACATAGTGTATTTTTCATCACTTTAGATCAAGCTTTTAAAGTGCTTAGAAAATAAAAGATAGTGACATGAGTGTACCAGGAAAAATAATTCAAGTTTTGTATCATCCAGTAACAAATTGATGTGTTCAGTTATTTTTGAGCATGCAGATGAAAACATCAGAATACTTACCGTTTCTCTCATGTCATCATCTCATTACCTTCATTACCTGTACTGCCTCCCCAGACATTTCCAGGTTAAATAATGATTTTGGTATTTGGTACTGATTTTCTCAAGAAATAGAAATCTGTTGCTATGCTTTTTACAAGGTAAAACAGATGAACTTTGTATTAAATTGTACATTTGTATTAATGTACAAGTGTAATTTTAGAAACTTTCTAATTCATCTGACTGAAATCTAAATATTTCTGATGAGTTTTTCATATCAAATTTGTAAAGCTAGCATTTCAGTAAGATGCTCAAATATGCATCACGGTCTATGTTTAATCTGAAAAGAAAGGAGAAGCTCCCAAACCACATCCTGTGCCATCGTTTATGGATTATGCTATTAAGTTCAGTGACAAACTGTCACACATACAATTGCAATAACCAAGGAAGGTTAATCTAAAAACAAAGCATACATGTCACCTGAGATGTATTTCACATGAACATAAGATGCCTAGGATATGGCATATCTTAGGTGCTAGGTATTTAATGACATTTTGAAAAGGGAATTAGTTGACAGCTTAGCAGTTAAGAAATGCTATAGAGAACACCTACAAAACTCATTGAATGTGAGTAAGTCAAGTTGGTGCCTACATTGAGGCTTTACCTTACATTCTAGTGTGTTGGTACAGAAAGGTAATCTGTATGCTGATAGTGGAAAAAAATAAAGGCCAAATGTGCCATAAACTCACTGATTTACAAAGGGGCTATACATGCAAGATATGGTAGTGTGATGGTTGACAAAGTTTGTGGAGTAACCAACCTATATATGAATTGACTTAAGGCCCATGGCACAGAGACAGAATTCATATCCAACATTGCTTAGAACACTCACTCTAAATGGGATGTCTATAACAAATATTTCCTCTCAGAGCTCTGGCAACAATTTTTAAAGAAGTAGTAAAAAGAATTTAAGAGGTAGGAGGAATGAGGACACCAGGAAAATAATGCACATAAGAACTCAAAAATACTGAGGAAACAATGGTAGTTTTGAAGAAATGTTTGATAAATTACATTGGCTTGTTAGATCTCATGAGTAAACCTATGGCTTAATCAATGGTAATTACTTCTAGAAAAGGAGGAAACTAGCTTAATTATTAATCATGACAGCTTGGGAGTTTATGAGGTAAAGAATAAAAATTAGCAATGACATGCTAATATTAAAATCATTTAAAAACCTTGGAATGGAATTTCAGGGCAGGTATGAGAATATAAAAATATTAATGCTTAATATTATCAAAGACACTGTTTTAGTTAGCTTTCTATTGCTGTGAAGAGACACTATGACTACAGCAACTCTATAAAGGACAGCGTTTAATTTGGGCTGGCTTACAGGTTCTGAGGTTCAGTCTATTATCATCAAGGCAAGAAACATGATAGAATCCAGGCAGGCATGGTGCTGGAGGAGCTAGAAGTTCTACATCTTCATCCAAAGGAAGCCAAGAGAAGAGTGTCATCAGGAAGCTAGAAGGAGGGTCTGAAATCCCACCCCAAAGTTACACATTTCATCCAACAAGACCCCACCTCAAAGAAAGCAATACCTCCTAATAGTGCCACACACTGGACCAAGTATATTTAAGCTACCACACACAGAGATTCTTGACCTTCAAATGTCATATCAGTAATACCATCCCAAACATGAGTTTAAGGAATTCTATTAAATTTTAATTTATTTTCATATCAATAGATGCAATACATTGGTAAAAGGAAGAATGTAACTGAGCTTGTGACTGTGCACTCTTTCAATTGAAACAATGCATATAGTACTCTATCTTGACCCCAGGAGCTTAGAGTATTTGAGTATATTTGAGTTAAAATATTCTTTTCAGTCTGCCAAAAAAGGATAATGAGTTTTTGGCTTGCTTGTATGAGTTATCATCTTTTCACTATTGATTTTCTTTTGACTTAAATTTTAAAGTCTTAGATCTAAACCCGATCATGATTGTGCAACATATGTAGCAGATCCAGTATTTCAAACAAAAAAATTCTAATCACAAAATAAATGAGAGAAGCATATCTATTTTGTTTTACCCTTTTCTTCCTCATAGCTTTATATTTTAAAAGTATTCAGAGGCACAATATATTCTGCTTTTGCTTCAGAAAGATTTACTTTCTTTTTTTTAATTTTTTAAAACTTTATTTATTTATTTATTTTTTCAAATCCTTATTTTTACTTACTCACACAGGAGTTATAAACACAAAAAAGCAGGATGTGGGGAAGGGGATGACACTGGGGCTGGGGCGTGGGTGTTCAGGGGGAATGCAGATATCTTTCAGAACTGGGTATCGGCTGGGTGAAGGTTCAGTGGACAGGTCACTATGACTCTGCCTATGATTCATTTGTCCTTATCTAAGTTGGTATGATCTGCCAAAGCTACCTATTTACAAGGTCTATGACTACTCAGGCTGGTAAATTTCTACAAAAGCTGCCTGTTTACAATAGCTTATAGCCATCTGTTTCAATGTTTTTCCACAGAGATCCAAGACTTGGTGTTAGTATACATGTATGACAAGCCTGACTGCATAGAGGTTGATGTCAAAAGTATCCTTTCTCCAGGAAAAGACATCGGGATGGGTTTACTTTCTTAAGTTCTACTTGAACTCATAGCCACTTGAATATCACAAGAAACACTGTATGCTAAAATGTTATTTTCATTCACAAAACAAGTCTTATACCCACATAAAATACACAGGAATAGGATAAAAGGTTACATTTTCAAATATCTAGTTACCTGAATGAACTTTTAAATATACTTTATTTGTGTAAGTGTGTGTGTGTGTGTGTGTGTGTGTGTGTGTGTATTAGAGGGAGGGATGTTTGTCAGTGTGTATGTTAGTGTGTAATATCTATATGTGCCAAGTATGGACAGATGCTTATAGAGGCGAGAGAAGGACATTAGATTCACTGCCAGAGGAATTATAGTTGGTTGTGACCCACCTTATAGGAGTCTTGTAAATCAAGTTCTGAGCCTTGCAAGATCTCTCAAGGACTTTTAATCACTGAACCATGTCCACAGATCAACAGCTGACAGTTTTAAAGAGAGAAAAAAAATCTGGCTCACCAATAAAATGACATTACTTCCCAATAGTAAATTTTAAAAATTAAAGCTGTGAGAAGAAAGTTTATTTCAGAAATAAATGACAATTACCTACCCAACAACTTAATCATCTGAATTATGGTTTGTAATATTATTGAGTTCTGGTCATTTCAAGAATATCTCTGTGTGAGTGACCACATTTCTAAGAATGACAACACACTGGCTGCAGATACTCATGACCACATCACTACATCCTTTTTGTTGTTGTTGTTGTTGTTGTACATTTGAAAAACCATGTTCACTTCTATACACATCATCTAATATTTTTTAGGCAGTCCATCACAGGTAAAGCTACGTATTGTTAGTAAATGTGGCTGCTAATATCATCAACTTTACAGGATGGATTACTGCCCATACGTCAATATTCTTCTGGACATGTCTGAAAGAGTTTATCTAGATAAGCTACTTGACATGAAAGGACCTGGCATGACTATCCTGTAGCCTTCAATAAAGGTTAGTGATATGTAAAGATATAGCTTGACCATGGGCATGGCCGTTCCATTGATTCTCATCCAAGAATAGTAGACTTGCAAAGACCAAGGTTGTTATAGGCATGGCCATCCCATGTTCTGCCATCAGGGACTAAAGGTGAAGGATACAGGTAGCTGAACTTACTCATTTCTTTTTGTTTCACAACTATAGATGCAACACCATCAGCTATCACAAGCTTCAGTAGCCATGATTTCCCCAAAATGACACTCTTCCCTAGAAATGTCAACCAAAATAAACCCTTCTTTCCTTATGTTGCTTCAGTCAAGAGTTTTGTTGTAGCAAAAGAATAAGTAACAGGAAGTAAGATTTTTTTAAGAAAGAAGAGAATATTTCAAATAGCATTTGGCCTTTAATTTTTCAGAAATTAAAGAAGCACTGGATGTCTCTTAAATCTGACCAGACACGATTGCCCAATTATTACAAAAACAAATCTAAATCAGCAACCTCAACCTAACAGTCTTATTGTGATGATTAAAAGTAATCACTTAAGCAAACATCTAATTAGTGATTTGGTATAAATCAAGAGATGATCAAATATCAATTGTTTTACTAATATCACTACAGTTACTACTAGAAAAGCATTTTTGAAATAGACACTTTAAAAGTACTTGAGAATTATTACAAAGACCAATTAAGGCTTTCCTCATAACAATGATGTCAGTACCCTCTATTTTGTGACTCTAAAATTGCAAGGTAATCTACTTTAGTACAAATGTCTTACTCTTGTATAAAATGAAGCATATTCTGCTTCATTTCAGGAATTGCACAATATAGATTTATGGCCCCAGTTTTGACTGATATGGCTCTTCGCTTGATGATTTTGTGGGACTCCTAATAATGGGAGCAGGTGTGTCTGACTCTTGTGCCTGCTCTTGGTACTCCTTCTCTTCTATTGTTTTGCCTTGTCCAGCCTAGATACTAGAGGTTTTCATTGTTTTAATATAACTCCTCCTTGTCCTGTTTCATTGTCTCTTGGGGGCCTGCTCTTTTCTGAAGGGAGGTGGAAGGGGAATTGATCTAGGAAAGAAGGGAGGGGAGAAAGAGCTGGGAGTAGTGGAGGGGATGAAAACTGTGTTTGGGATGTATTGTATGAGAGAGGAATCTATTCTCAATTAAATAAATAGATGAGAGAGTCAATGATGCTTTAAAAACTAATAAGGCCAATCTAGACCTTTTGTACTTCCTTATAAACTGCATAATTAATAATACAACGAGAATCTTTATTGGGATTGTATGAAAACCTACACCTTCTTCTGAACTGATATTGAAACTATGTTACGTGTCATAATGAATGAAGTTTCATGTGATATTTATTTAAAACAATGTGTTGTAGCTTTTAGCAACCAGCCAGCAGTTGTATCATTAAATATATCATTGGGCATTCTCCAAGACAAGCCAACAGAAAGAAAGAAACCTGGCTAACAACCTGATTGCATTCCAGTGAGATTCTGTGAAGATGAACTAAATTGTAGCCACACTATTTATATGGAAATTACAATGTAATTTTGTCTTTTTCCACTTGTAAGTAATTTATAATGATTAAATATTAATGTATTAATTTACATTTAAAATTAATTTATTTTGTAATCAACTATTTTAAAAGTAGTATTTTAAATTTAATAAAATAAAATCGTTTACAAAGGTGATCTTACTTTTTTTCCACAGATAGTATTGCTTTTTTAACTAGTTAGTCTGATAGTTTATTTTTACTCTAATTTATTTATTACATAAATATTTTGATGTTGTTGCTATTGTTTTTGCAGTCCTTCATCCTACCTCTAAGTGATAATTCAGCATGTAAATCATATGCTAATTTTTATCCTTTAATTAGAAAATTTTGTGCTTATAATTTTAAGATGTTTCACTTAAAACTGCCACATTGCTAATTATTTTTATTCATTTTTAACTCAGGTCCCTTGACCTTCCTTCTATTTTTCTTAGTACAAAATTTTGATGATATCACTTTCTTAAATATTAACTTCTATCCTTTATGTTAATAATCACTCTAGAATTGACCTCTTACACCATCAATTTCCTACATTACATCTTTAACAGTCATTGGATTTTTTTCCAGAATCTTCTAATGATGTATTATAATTTCCTGTGGTTTATATTTTGTGTTATTTTGATATTCTAATATGGGATTCCCTCTATTGTATAACTTCTATTATACATTAAAGATTTATAAATCTTCTAACATTATTAAAGTAAAAACCAATGAGCAAAACTCAGTGCATTCCCATGTTAAAACATTTCTGCTGCTCCTCACTGTTATGACAAAACTGAATGCATTCTTTATGTTTCTTTGTGAGGTTGGAGCCTTGAACAGTATTTGTTGTGTATTTACATAGAATCTCTCAGCTTTTAGTTACCTAAAATGTCTATATTTTGTTATAATTACTAAACTATTGACTCTGGTGATATAATTCTTTGTTATTAGCATCTTTGTTTTTCTCATTAATTCAGTTACAGAACTGTAAATTTATTTGTGGATGTAGGTTTGGCATTGTTCCTAAGAGGAAATCAACTTTTCTTTCCAAATACAGTGTGCTTTTATTCTCAGAGTTTATGATTTTGATTTTGGTTGAGATTATGAAATTCTTGTAAAGGTAAATGATTTTTTTATTTCCTCAGATAAAGAGATGAAATGAGAGCCAAGAGTATTTCATTCTTTGTTCTAACTATCCTCAGGCCTAGGACTGGAAGCTGCCTCCATACAACCTACAGTCAATCACGTTGTCTGCCCCACCTCTCAATTAAATGTCCTTTTCAAACATGGCTGCTTTCTTCTATGAACTAATTTTACCTTAAAAGTATGCAGTACAGTCATGACTATGTTGCAGCCCTAGGGAATGAAGATGTGTGGTGTGTCTGCATTACAGATGGATCACACCTAGAAGGTCTTTAAATGTGATCTCTTGCAGAGCAGCTATGTTGCTGGATTAAAATTTCTTTGCAGATTCTTGTAAACATAGATTTACAGTATGTATTATTTTTTATTGTTTTGGATATTTCTATGCTTCTATCTAGTTTTTATTAACCCACTTGAGGTTGTAAGTATCCAAAAGATGGGTTTCATGTGAGGGAGGCAGAAAGATAAGAACATTAGGCTATTGTCAGCTAGAAAACCATTCTGCAATGGATGCGTGCTGCTTATGATGGTCAGTGTATGACTTCCTAAAGAAAACAATATTGCTGACTCCAGAGAAGAGGACATTCAAGTTACATGACTTCAGATACAACCAAATATTCCAAGGATCTTTGGTTTCCATGGTGTTTTGGACAAAGTATCCATTTGTGGGGGGAAAAGTGTCATTTGTTGTCATTAACAATTATATCAAGGCAATGCCCAACTGAAACACTAAAGTATAGAAAAATGGATTAAAGTAGATTAAAGAATCAAAATACCACTAGAAATCTGTGTCTAATATAAAAATTCAATCTCCTTAATCATAAATATAGCAGGGTGTTAGATCAATGAAGTCAGTAATTCAGATTAAATGATAGTTAATCAGTTCTCCAAATCCTAGAACTTTCCTTAGATTTTGAACATAGAAGAACTAAGTGTGTTGTTGATAAATAGGGGTAAAGTATTCCTTATGAGGAAATATCAAGGTATAATAAATGCTCTCAGTATTAGGCAGCTTAACTCTACATCTTAATACTATCGCATCTTTCTTACTCTTGGCTTGTAATAAGTATTGACAGTCTTACCATTGATGATTGACACTCTACAAAACAAGGGAGAAAAGCTACCTCTTGGATGAAAGCCAAATTACAGTATGGTATCAGTTCTCTAGATTCTAAACTAAGGGATATTATTGCCAATTAAACACAGGTAAAGCATATTTTGCAGTGGTAGTACATGCAAGGATTTATTTATTTATTTATTTATCATTTAATTTATTTAAATAAAATGATATCTCCCTTCCAGGACACTGTTTCAAAACCCCTCTGCAGATGGGATGGATTCTCCCTAGGTTGGGAGATCTCTAGATGGCCTTTCCTTCAGTCTCTGCTGCATTTTTTTGTCCCTTCTTTTTGTTGGACAAGTGGATATTAGCCCAAAAGTTCAGAATACCCAAGATAAAACCTGCAAACCACATAAAACTTAAGAAGAGGGAAGACCAAATTGTGGATGCTTCAGTCCTACAAAGAAGGGGAAATAAAATAATCACAGGTAAGAGAGAGAGGGAGAATCCTGGGAAGGAGAAAGAAGGGGAAGGGAAAAAAGGGGGACAGGATTATGTATTGGAATGGACAGGAGAGAAATATAAAGAGTAAGGAAATAAAATTAAAACATGTAACAGTGAGGCATGAAGAACTGGAAGTAGCCATTAGAAAGTTCCAGACTCCCAGGATGTAAAAGGCTCCTAGGACCCAGCAAGGATGATATTAGCAGAAATATGCATCAAAGAGGTCATAGAACCTGGAAAGATCACATCCAGTACACAGGCAGGGTACCTAGCTGAGGGAAGGGGCCACCCCCATCTCAAAATTTATAACCCAGAAATGTTCCTGTCTAAAGGAAAGACAAGGATACATTTAGAAATGTTGATTTGTAAATTTATCCTTTACTCACATTGGCAAATTTTTAATATTTGATTTGGCTTGACTTTTATTTATATTAACTGTTTGTTTTCAGACCCAACAATAAACAGCTAAGGTGCATAGTTTGTACATCAAAGCAGACCTGGCCTCCAGATTTTCCCAGCATTCCTCAGTCCCTACCTGGCATACCCTACCCCCAATCCTGAAATTTCTAGCCCAACATCTGGAGTGACTTCCTCTAGAGGCTCTTGTCTATATAATCTAATAATTTAATTTTTGTCTCCTTTAGTTTTCTTATTCTCTAGTCTGTCTGTCTGTCTGTCTGTCTGTCTGTCTCTTTTTCTCTCTCTCCCTTTTTTCTCCTCCTCCTCCCTCTTCCTCTTCCCCTTCCCTTCCCCTTCCTCCTCCTCCTCCTCCTCCTCCTCCTCCTCCTCCTCCTCCTCCTTCTCTTTCTTCTTCTCCTTCTTCTGTGTGTTTGCACTTTCTCTCTTTCTCTTCCTCCTCTCCTCTCCCCTTCCCTTCCCATGGAGATTTCCCTGGCCTTGGGCCAGGAGAGCAGCTTCTGTTTAAATACTCTAATCTGGCTTGAATTGGCTCATTTTACCAGCTGAAAAATAACTTATCATTAACAAGCTAACATTCGTTTAGAGATGGCTTCAAGGATATAAAAGATCCTGTTGTCAAGGAAAACTTGAACACTAATTTTGAAACTTACTCTTGCTTCTGTTTTTTGTTGTTTGTTTTATTTTACTTTGATTTGTGATTTTTGTTGGTTCTTTGGTTATTTCTTTGGTTTTTTTTTTTTTTTACTTTTGCTTTTAGGTAGGGTTTGTTTGTTAGTTTGTTGGTTTTTTTTTTCTTTTGTAAGGATTCTTTCTTCTTTTTCTCTCATTTTTTAATTATTTTTTTAAAACAATTTTTATGGAATCTGAATACACACCTCGCACATATGGCCAAATATCCTGGCATAAGGTTTTTAAGGATATGTGGTTACTCAAGAGAAGGCAAAATGAGACTTAGTTCAACTTTAAAATTCCTCCAGTAGTCCCCACTTGAGTCATTTCCATAGCAACAATGTGAGCCTAGGGTATGTCTTAATGAGTAAGCCACTTGCTATGAAAGTGTGAGGCTATGAGTTGATATAATCAGAACATACAAAACACTGGGTTAATCAGCAGATAATCTCAATCTCTGTTCCCAAGAAGATAAGAGATGGGAGGCAGAAAGCAATGTATGTTCAGAGCTCATTAGCAGGGGAGAACTGGCTGGCACAAGCAATGACAAACAAAATACCCTGTTTCAAACAAGGTGGAAGGTGAAGGCTGACATCCAAGATTAGTGTCTACCTTTCTCATGTGTGCTGAAGAATTTCATGTGTGCCAAAAGAGGGCACATACAAAGACACACACATACAGAATGAAAGAGAGAGAGAGAGAGAGAGAGAGAGAGAGAGAGAGAGAGAGAGGAAGGAGGAGGAAGAGGAGGAGGAGGAGGAGGAGGAGGAGGAGGAGGAGGAGGAGAAGGAGGAGGAGGAGGAGGAGAAGGAGAAGAAGAAGAAGAAGAAGAAGAAGAAGAAGAAGAAGAAGAAGAAGAAGAAGAAGAAGAGCAAGAGGAGGAAAAAGAAAAATTTTAAAAAGAATCAGTAATCACTTATAATTTTGAGATTTTCCAGGTTTGCAGGAGTGAGTAGTGAGGGTATTAGAAATGAGAAGATCTGTGTGAGTTGCCATACAGCAAATATAAAATGGGAAGGACTTTGTTACTGGAACCTCAAAAAATTATGGGAATATGATATGCCAACACTTCTATTAAAGAGTATATTTGTATAAAATACAAAGAAGAAGTTAAGCTATGATTAAATACTTCAGCAAACATAGAATATAACTATAAAACAAAAAGTCAATCCAACCACAGAGGGAGGATATACTCTCTGAGTGATGATGATAGTAGATTCTTTTGTGATCTGTTTGGAGGTATCTCTGGGGTGTTAAAAATGTGATGAAGTGCCTATGAAATATGATTATTATAATATTTGCTGAGACACAAAAGGAAACCTCCTGGACAAGATTTATGGGCATTCTTGAATTTTTACTTTCTTCTTATCTTAAATGATTATATATTCTAAGTTACAATGTCACTTTTTTGACAAGATTTTCATGTGTTTCCATCTGATGGAGACAAACTTAAGAAAGTCCTAAGGTTTGGGGATTATTTCTCTTATGTTAATGGAAAAGTCGAGAATTTACACTGAGTGTAAAATGATCAGCTTCTATTTCCTAACAGCATTGTGCTAAAGCATAGGTTATAGAGATAAGGGGCATTTTTTAAATTAAATTATGTTTTCTGTAGCCTCATAATTTCCCATGGGCTCCACTAATAAATCTTGTAACTATATTATATCATCTGGGGCATCTAGAGCCATTTAGAATTGTTTAGGTTTAAGCTTGATTAACCCTAACAGCATCTCTGTCAGTGATGCTTTAATTACTTATTAATTCATTTCTTTGTTGTTTGTTGTGTTGAATATTTAACAGCTATATTGTACTTGGAAGTGCTGTAGAGACAGAATCTGAAGTTTGATTCGATATTCTTAGATCTGATAGCAGACATCTCTTTTGACTGTGACATATTTTATCATTTAAGACCATGAGGCCTTATCTGGCATCAATGGGAAGAGAGGCCCTTGGTCTCATGAAGGCTTGATGCTGCATTGTAGGGGAATGACAGGGTGGTGAGGTGGGAGTGGGTGGGTGGATCGGAGAGCACCCTCATAGAAGCAGGGGGAGGGGGTTAGGATAGGGGCTTTCCAGTGAGGAAACTGGGAAAGGGGATAACAATTGAAATATAAAAAATAAAATAAAATATCCAATTAAAAAAAAAGATCCTGAGGAAACATCTCTACTACTCACAAGAAGTTGACTTAACAGAGACCTGGAAATTCAGGATATGTAGGATCACCGTAAATTACTTCATGAAATTGAGTTCTTGTGGCTATCTGGTTTTAATGTCTGAAAAACAGAAAACAGGATCAAGACCTGGAGAAGTTGAAGGCATGTTTATGTAGCTCAGTTGGTAAAGTGATTTGCTATTATGCAGAAGCCCTGGGTTTTAGCCACACAACTACATAAACTGTGTGCTATTGTTTATGCCTGGAATTCCTACTTTACTAGTACAGGCTGAGAGGATCCGAAATTTCTGGTCTTTCACAATTGTGTTGCCAGTTTCAAGACTAACTTCATCAGATCCTGTTAAATAAAAAGAAAAAGAAAATTAAAGAACATGCCTAATCATGGGAGACTTGAATAGGATTGTTTATAGGAGAGTAAAGGATATTGTGGTGAGTTAGATAAATGATTTCGGATCCATGGAAATATAAGGAGAGCTTAAAAATAAATTAGAAATATTTTCAATGTAGTTAAAATTTGAGAGTAACAGTTAAAGCAATGGTTATCAACCTTCCTACTGTTGTGAATCATTAATACAGTTCTTCATATTGTGTTGACCTCCAACCATAAAATTATTTTTGTTACTTCATTTTACTACTTCATAACTGTAATTTTGTTAATTATATCAAAAATAAAAGTAAATATATCTGTTTTCATATGGTCTTAGACAACCACTGTGAAAAGGACATTATTTCTAACCCCGAGGGGTAGCAACATATAAGTTGAGAAACATTCAGTTAAAAAAACCTGAGAAACTGAAATCCTAAAGCTAAAGAGACTGGAAGCATCAGAAGGCCTATTAAAGTTTTAACTAAGATATATTTCAGGACAATGGTGTACATAGTTATATACACTCTATGGGCAACAAGTTATTAGACCACCATAATTTCTGGCATTGCCACATTTGTAATGACATGGGGGAGCTTTATGAGTTTACATTAGAAGGATGAAAATTTATATCATATAAAGTTAAGTAACAAAATATTCTCCAATTACATAGTTAATTACAAGATGGTAATGATCATAAATATTTTACTCATGAAGGAAGAATATTAACACTGAGGGTTGTTACATGGAAACAAGTTATTCTACTTTGTTTTCCCCTGTTAAAGTCTATGGAGGCCAACCAGAGTGTTTTTTTAGCAAGGTCACTGGAAATAGAAGGGACAAGGAAACAATGGCAGTTGTGAAGCCTGAGGAACTCTTCCTACAGACCTCTGTTTATATATAGCCAGGAGCATGATTTATGTTTGAAGATAAATCAGCATGTGATATATGAGACAAAGTTTGAGCTTATGAAAAATCCACCTCACAATAAACTGATATTTGTTGCAGAAGTCTCTAAATTTTATGAATTCTGTTAACATCGGTTGTGATGTGAAATTGGTTGGCGCCCTTTGTACTTAGCATAGTACCAAGCTAGTTAAGTTTGATAACAAGAAAGTGAGAAATGGCATGCCTCTGGAAACCCAATGAAGACCGGAACGTACAAAGTAGTTGATTGAAGCAGTACTGTGGCTAAAGAGCATGGCAAAGAATCTCAGTCTAAAGGATGTCATCAGGAATATTTCAAATGCAATAAATAAACAAAATCTTTTGACTGTCTTTCAACAAAAAAGAAAAGTAGCACTAGATTTAAGGTGTGGATACGAAGACGTGTGCTTGCACATATTATATTGATAAAATATCCCATCTATTATTTTATGGTTCTTGTTAGTTTTCTCTTCAAAAGTTGCAACTTAGAACCAAATTAAACAGTTTTAAAACTGAATAAATATTAAAATTAAGTGAAGACTATGAGCAAGCTCACATATTTTATTTGGTGTTTTTCTTTACACCAGTGTTCATTTTTATTTGCTATATATTTTTTTTACCTCATTTATCTGTGCTTCTAATATAGTTATATCATTTCTCCCTTTACTTTCCTTCATGTGAGCCATCTATATACCTATATACCTCTCCTTGCTCTCTTTTAAATCCATGGACTGTTTTTATCATTAATGATTGCTACATGCAGATATGTATTTATTACTAAAATTGTGATTGCAATCTCTTCAGTCTTTGTAATGTTACTTCTTTGTCTATTTCAGGAATGAGTATTTGGAATTAAACAACCAATTGGGTGCTCTAACCTAGAAAAAATATTTTCTCTGCTCTCAGTAGTCTGATCAAGGCACCTTATAAAAGAAAGTTTATTTGGAATTTTAATTCAAGAGGGACAAAAGCCTATCATGACACTGAAGCAAGAAGCAGAAATGGTTATTGAACAGGATGTGGAGTGTATCCTCTACTATAAGCACAAAGAACAGAGAGGCAACTGAAACTAAGGAGTGAGGTCTTAGTACTTAAAGACAATCACAAGTGTCAATGACTGACTTTGTCCTGTGATGTTTTACCACCTAATCCTCTACAAACAACAATTATCAACTAGGAACCAAGTGTTCAAATGTCTAATCTATGGGGCATTTCTCATTAATCTCCTACATAGAGCTAAGGCTAAACATGTAAGCGAAATACAAATGAGCATAAAATAAAGTTCTTACTGAAATAACTTAAGTAAAAAGTAGATAGTAAAGTTTATTAAAACACAACTGGAAACCATCAAGGGCCAAGATACTTTCTAGACCTGAATAAAAACTGAGACATTTGAGCTTTATCGTAAAACCACTGTGAACTAAGTGACTTGCATCACACTACTATTTAAATAAATTTATAATGAACAATTTTATATATTTAAAAAAGATCTGTCACAAGTATAAAACAAGCCACTCACTGACTGTGAAATGTTCTGTAATGTGAATTTAACAGTTATTTTGGACATATCTCTGAATGTTGATCTATTACAAAAAAATGTATGATCTGGAAAGGATTACCTTTGTACCATTTCTCTATCTAAATTTTTGCTTTAATCCGTTTGTATGCATCAGGAAATGTAGCTGTATTCTCTATAATTTCCTGTAAGAATGTCAAAATTACATTGTATTATGTTGTAACATGATATTTAATGAGCATGTAGCATATGACTTTAAGTTGTTAAATAAACAGCATTCTTTGTTAGGATATGTGATTATGTTGTCAATAGCAGCATCTGAGACTGCAGGAATCTAACAGACTGAGCACAGTTTCTTCACTTTCCATCTACATTATCAAGCTAAAAAGTAACACTGATACAGAAAAAAATTGAGACTTATATAAATGAAGAAAATTGGAAACGTTTATGCAACTGCACACACACTAGGGCTTTGTTTCCTTCTGCTGAATATATCATTTTGTTGCTCTTTTCCTGAGAATTTCTGATGTATTGTATGTATATCTTTGAAGCAAAGTGCAGGAAAACTGAAATATGTACCTGTTTGTTAATCAACTTTGGTCTGCAGAAATGTTGATATTAAATGACAATTAGTATCTAAGTGAAAATGCTAGAAGCTGGTGTACAATAGTACTTTAAGTACTAAAAATGCACATAAATTCCACTTGTGTTTTGATGGCCTGATTCCGTGTAACTGCAATTAACTTGGTTTAGAAAATAATGTTGCACATAATGACCAAAGGCTGGTACTTCAGGTTTGTGCTCAAATTCTTTAGTGTCTCTACTAAGTAATTCAACAGTCAAACTTCTGGTACAGTTTAGAGGATACATTATTTTTCTGGACATTTACAGGTCAGCATAGTATCGGGAAGGTGCCATGGCTTTTCCTTCCACAGTTTTGTTCTTTCTCTGTTGGACTAAGCTTAGATGTACAGCTTGAGATGTGTTTCTGGGATCAGAAACTGATGATCCCTGTACTCAGAGAGCATCTAATCCTTGTATTGAACTGGAGAACACTATATTTTAGCCTTCTAGAGTGTGAATGCTTTATTTTCTACTATTCTTTTCAACATTTGCTAGAGGACATTTTCAAGCTTTTCCTACGCCACACATATTATCGTGGTGTAATATAGAAAAGCAGAGAGTGTACATTTGAACTTGTCCTTGAAGAATAGATACTTTTAACACTGTGCATTCTGAAGGAAAGTAGCCTGCAGAAATTGATCTCTAAGACTAGGAAGTGCTAAGACCCTAGAGATACACTTAAGAAAGGAAAAGGAAGAATCAGAACCCAGATGATTATTTTCTCTATACCAAAAAGCAAGAGAAAAAAATCAGATTCATTTTGTGGATCCCTCTACTGATTGGAGGAGTCCTTTAATAGCCAAGTACAGATTATACACTGAAGAGAAGAAAACCTTTCCTCTCTGCTTCTTCCTACTAACTAATGCTGAATGGATATTAGTTACTCTTTGGAAGGAGTAACAAATATTTCTACCTACTACTATGTTAGCTAGAGAAAGATTATCAAGAAAAAAATGAAAACCTTTTCTATGTTAACACTTAGACATGCTTCCACTCCTGTGACTAACTCTTCCTTAGCTCATCTGTCACAATTATGAACAATCTGCTTCATAAAAACTTGGAAAATAATATGAAATATAGAGTTGCAAAGCTTTACAAAATTCAAAATATTCTAGTACATGCTTGATATGATAAAACAATATTACAAGTATTTGGCATATCTGTTGCAGGTCATCTATCTGCTTATTTTTGGTGAATCTTTGCATTTCCAATCTGCCCAAGGAATAGTACAAATATTACTTTGATCATCATTATTTTACAAAGTGAACCCATACTGTAGTAAAACATGAATAGGTAGTTTAATAGCATATTTTAATTTTTTATTCCATTGTAGTAAATGTCAACAAAAATAAGGAATACAACTTTTCATTCAATAGGTACTTGTATAGATTTAATCAGTAAGTCATTAAAATAATCTAAATATACTGAATATAATTATAAAACTAGCTAAAATTTTTCTTTTTAAGATTGAATAAATTAGCTTGTCAAGTAGTGACTTTGACAAGAAGGTATTTTATGAAACAAGCACACATGTATTTGTTTATATATTCAACCCATAAAATTTAATTTTGACACCTAAGAGAATACAAATTAATAATTGTATCTTAATTTAAAATCCATACATCTGTGGTTTTATAAGCATATTACTGAAAAGACCTAGTAATGTGAGAAATGATAAATAGAGCAGTAAAATGAAAGAGAAACAATGTATGTCAAAGCTTTTTAGGACTCAGCCTTTGGGAGTTTACAACTGTTTCAAATTCAAATTGTAACTTTTCATCAAATATTGTTTGGGTAGCTCTATTCTGGTTTTCATAGACTGCCTGGCTCCCATTCATTTTTTTTTCTTCATAAAAAGAGAGCCTAGTTTGTATTCTGCCCTGATTTACTTAGGAATTAGTACCCCTGACCAGTAAGGAAGTACTTCTAATAAAAATGCAACTGTTAATGAGCAAACATTTTTGAAATATGTAACATTCTTATTGCATTTGAAATTATTGTGAAGTATTCTTGATACTTATATAATTTTCTATCTCACATTACAGGTATTTTTCTATTCGAAGAATCCTTTCCATATACCCTAATGAACCCCTGATACTTTGATTCACAGCATAAGCACAATTAAAAACCACAACAGAGCCTTGTGTTAAAGATACAATAAGGTCTCTTGAATATGAGGAAAAACTGCCCTCTAGCATGTCCCATGATAATTCCATGCCATTTATTATTAAAACAGACCATTTAGATTGGTAGCTGCATTTTAAGCCAAATATTTATAAATCAAGGTTGATATCATATATTCCTGAAGCAATATCTCTATATCTTATCTCTCCCACTCTGTTACATGTAGCCTTACTATAAGACAATTTGGAGATCTCTGTGTCTGGTGTTTTTTGAATATGAAATGTTTACTTACCAGAGAAGCTCATTAAATAAATAAATAAATAAATAAATAAATAAATTTCTCTCAAGCTGATATTAGCAATTATTGAGAAATACTTGGCCCATGAGGACTCTGACCACATCAGTGTACTCTCCTTTTGACAGATCAATAAGTTGATGGCATCATGACATGGTAGATAACAAGAGGTGGAGCTATGCAAAAGAAAATGTAACTTGTTCAGTCTGCATAATGTTATTTTCATATATGTTTTCAAGTCATACCATTTGACAATTGGATACTCAATTGGTATATTCTTTCCTGATGAACATCATTATGCTCTCAGCATTCCTTAGTTTCTTATAAATATTTGTGCAGAGCTGAGGCCATTATTTGACTGGTTCTTGGCTATTGTGCCATAATCGTTCTTGTCCAGCTCATGTTTAGCTAGCCTTGGTGGTGAAAATTTATATGTGTAGCTTCTGACCTTATTATTTGATATTGTCTTACATCAAACTGCCTTGTTCTCTGGTTCTTATAATCTTCTGCACCCTTTTCGGCAATATTGACTTTTTCCTTAATGGGAAAAAGTAAGCCTCATTTACTGTGGGAAAAGCGACAAACTGTTGCAGCTAATATAAAAGATAGAGAAGTCTCAAAACAAAAACAAGTGAAAATCTAAAAATAAATCTATTTACCATATGATCGAACTGTACCATTCTTTGTGTACTTCCAAAGGAGTTAACACTGTACTTGAATAATATTTTCACAGAAATGTCCATGATGTTCTAGCTATAAAAGCTTAATAATGAAAAGAACCTAAAGGTCCTTGAATAAATGAATAGATAAAGAAAATGTCACACACACACACACACACACACACACACATACACACTCACAAATAAGAACACATTCAGGTGTAAAGAAAAATATAATCTTGAAATTTACAGGTTAGTGGATGGAACTAGAAAACAAATAATATTGTGAAAAGTAACCCAGAGCCAAAAGCTAAAATGTCATATGTTCCCTTATAAGAGGTTCCTATCTTTAAATCTTCAGATATGAGTATACATCCTAGAGTGACTGCAGAGGCCAGGCAAGTAAAAGGGAGTATGCAGAGGTAGTGAACTTGGGGAGTGATATTGGCAGGAACATCAGTACAAGAGTGATATGATCAGGGAACTAGAAATAATGGAAAAAAGGGCTTTCATTGGGTAGTGCAAGGGTGATAAGTATACAACAGTAAGATTGGGGGAAGGTTAAAAAACAGTATATGTATCAAAAAAAGACTTGAGGAAATATACTGTAAAAACAAACATTAATTTAGTATAATACATTTCCTATTAATATTAGTGTATTAGAACATAATGGAATTATTTGGTACTATTATTGTTCATTTATTTCCTGCTGCATTCTATCTGTTATAATATTGTCACTGTATATATTACCAAGCAACACAATAGCATGTTCAGTTTTTTGATAATTCAAAAAGTTTTCATAGTATTTAAATATTTTCCATATCACTATACTGTTACTTGCTATGTAAGGAAGCTCTTGGTTAAGTGCACAATATTCTTCACTTATCCCTCCATTGAGCTTTCACCAAAATAAATTTGTAGTTGTTCGTATTTGATGGAAGTGCCAATCAATTGCGTACTAAATGGCATCATGAAGCTGCTTTAAGAAATTTTATTCCACTGTTAGACAGATGGCTCAGCAAGTAGACTTGCTGTCAAGCCTGATGACCTGAGGTCAGTTTCCATGATCCCCATACTGGAAAGAAAGAACCAACTTTTGCAAGCTGTCATCTGAAATCCATATATTTGATAGGATATGAGTTCACATATATCCATACAAAATGAATAAAATATTTTAGAAAATAGTTAAAAATAAATAATTTATAGTAAATGTAACTGAGGTGAGTGAATCTATTATTTTCTCTGACTGACAAGTACTTTTCCTTGTCTTCTGGCCTCTCATCCCTGTGCCCTGTGCTAAATTTTCTCATACATTTATATAGTCTCTCTGTCTCTGTCTCTTTCTGTCTCTTTCTGCCTTTTTGTCATTCTGTCTCTCTGTCTCTGTCTCTGTCTCTCTCTCTCTCTGTGTGTGTGTGTGTGTGTGTGTGTGTGTGTGTGTGCATGTGTGTGTTTGTCTTTAGGCAGTCTCATTTAAGGAGGGAGGTTCACTTCTTGCAAACAGCTTCAAAGAATTTTTTCAAAGCAATTTGTGTACCCTCATCCACACATAGGTATATCAACACTTCATTCATTTTTCAATACTTATGCAGCTAATTAACAATGCAGGAATTGAATTGGTAATTTCTTACATGTAAAATATATTTTATTTAGATTTATGCTCCATTAACTTCCTCCATATGTGTGCTAGCCTTCCTTTTCTCTGCTATGTTTCTCTTCTCTATTTTTATTTCGTCAATTTTTTCTTCAATTTTCCAAATAAGAAAATATATATACCATCAATAGCACACTCTCTTTTGGCCATCATATTCCTGTTCACAACACTAGCAGAAGACTCCTTTATTGGAAGCATCTCATTAAGGGCCTCTTAAAAGACCTCAATAGTACCTCTTCCCCTGGACTCCATTTTCTGCCTCACAATTTTGACAGAAGTCTTTGGCGTTAATGCAGGCTATGCTTTTACCAGGGATCCTAGGTAAGACACTACCCACTGCCCACTAACCATCCTTAAACCTTTCCCAAGAGCCAAAACCTTACCCCTTCCTCTGAGCTCCATATTATGGCCCAAAATTTTATTCGAGGCTGCATTGTACTAGAAACCCCAGAGACAAAACAAATATCCAAAATCTCAGAAGCCACCAAGTACTTGAAACCCCAGAAGCAGTTTTGGCTCCTAAATCCCAGAGGTAACACAGCCCACAAAATTATTTGTAGATATACGCTACTAGAATTGAAGGCTTCCTGACCATCATAATCCCAGGCCACTCATGCCAGAATACCAGAGAGAAAACAGAAACCAAGAGAAAAAAATCCCCCAAATAGACATCTAACAGAGATAAGTTCAAAAATCAGCACCTCTACTTATAATAACCTTGAACCCAGATGACTAGGTGCCAATATAAAAATATAATCAACAACATCCAGGGTAATAATGCACATTAGAACCCAGCTATCCTACTAAAGCAAGCCCGGGATATCATCCAAAAAAACTGAATAACAAGAAAATGACCTTAAATCCAATCTTATCAAGATGATAGAGGCCCTAAAGGAGGAAAGTAATAAATCTGTTAAGGAAATACAAGAAAATATAAACAAATAGTTGAGTGAAATGAAAAACAAACAATTCATTTAAGACTAGAAAATGAAAATAGAAACAATAAAACAAAGATAAACAGAGAATCTTGGAGATGGAAAATCTAGTAAGTGAACAAGAACTACAGATGTAAGCATCAAAAACAAAATACAGAAGATAGAAGACAGAATCTTAGGCTTAGAAGATACAATAAACGAAATTGGTACATTTGTCAAGGAAAATGTTAAATAAAAAAAATCCACAAAAATTATCCAGGAAATCTGGTACACTATGAAAGGTAAAACCTAAGAATAATAGTAATAGAAGGAGCAGATTCACAGCTCAAAAGCCTATAAATATTTTCAACAAAGTCATAGAAGAAAATGTCCCAAACCTAAGGAAAGATATGCTTATAAATATAATAAAAGCTTACAGAACATGAAATAGATTAGTCCACAAAAAATCCTCACCATATAATAATCAAAACAATGAATGTAGAGAGAAGAGAAAGAATAATAAAAGATGCAAAGTAAAATGGCCAAGCAGCATATAAAGGCAGACTTATTAGAATTACATCTGACTTCTCAACAGAGATTCTGAAAGATAGAACGGCCTGGACAGATGTCTTACTGACTCTAAGTGACCACAGACACCAGCTAAGGTTATTGTACATAGCAAAATATCCAATCACCATAGATGGAGAAAATAAGATATTCCACAGCAAAATCAAACTTAAACAATAGCTATCCACAAAGCAAACTCTACTTAAGATACAAGAAGTAAAATTCAACCAAGGAGGTTAAGTCTACCCAAGAAAATACAGGAAGTAAATAAATTCATACCTGATAAACCAAAAGAAGATCAACACACATACACACACACACACACACACACAGAGAGAGAGAGAGAGAGAAAGAGAGAGAGAGAGAGAGAGAGAGAGAGAGAGAGAGAGAGAGAGAGAGAGAACCAGCACTTATCAACAAAATAATAGAATTTAGCAATATTTGGCCATTAATAGCTCTCAATATCAATGGACTGAATTTGCAGTTAAAAATATAGAAGAACAGAATAGATATGAAAACAAGATCAATAATTTTCCTGCATAGAAAAATATATCTCAACATAAAAAATAGAATTAGCTCAGGGCTGAAAAAAGATTATCTAAGCAAATTGACCCAAGAAGCAAAATGGTATAGCTCTTCCAATATTGGAAAAATAGACTTTCAACCAAAATTGATAAATAGAGATAGGGAAGTACAAAACATATTCACCAAAAGAAAAATCCACAATGGTGAAATTTTGATTCTGAACATTTATGCTCCAAATGCAAAGGCACCCACATTTGTGAAAGACACATTAAAGCTTATGTCATATATCAATGCCCACATATTAATGGTAGGAAACTTTACTACCCCATGCTCACCAATGAATAAGTAATCCAGAGGGAAACTAAAAACAGAAATAATGAAATTAACACTTCTTATGATTCAAATAAACCACAAAATTATCTACAGAACACTTCACCCAAACACAAAAGAATGTACCTTCTTCTCAGCACCTCAGTGAACTTTATCCAAAATTGATCTCATATTCAGTCACAAAGCATATCTCAGCAGATGCAAGAAAAATGAAATAAGTACATATTAGACCACCATGGATTGGACCAAATTGGACTTCATCAACCACAGAAATTACAAACTCATGGAAACTGAACAACTCTCTACTCAATGACAACTGGATCAAGGAAGAAATAAAGAAAGAAATTAAGGACTTTCTAGAATTGAATGACAATAAAGGCACAACGTACCCAAACATACCAGGCACAATTAATGTATTGCTAAGAGAAAAGTTCATAGCACTAATTGCATTCACAAAGAAAATAGTGAGATATCATACTATTGACTTAACAGTATACCTGAAAGCTCTAGAATAAAAAGAAACAGACACATCCTAAATGAGTAGATAACAGGAATAATCATACTTACCTTTTAAATTAAATTAATAAAATAGAAACAATGAAAATAATAAAAAAGAATCAATGAAAACCTTGTTTCTGTGAGAAAATAAACAAGATAGAGAAACCCCTATCTTAACTAACTAAAAGGCAGAGAGAGAATACCCACATTATCAAAATCAGGGAAGTAAAGCAGACATAATAATATATACCAAGGAAATAAAATCATTAGACCATACTTAAACTTCACAAAATTTAAAAATGTAAAAGAACTGCATATTTTCTTAATAGAGACTACTCAGCACCCTTAAATCAAGATCAGATAAACAATTAAAATAGACATATCACCCCCACAAAAATAGAAACAGTCAAAAAATCTCAAAGGCAGATAGTTTTAGTTCTATAAAGAATTCTACAAAGAAGAGTAATAACCAACACTCCTCAAATTATTCCCTGAAATAGAGGGAGAACAATTCCAAATTTATTTCATGTGGTCACTGTCATCTATATCCACACCACACGAATACTACCGAAAGAGAATTACAGAACAATTTAGCTCATCACAATTGATTAAAAAACACTCAATCAAATAGTCACAAGCTGAATCCAAGAACACATCAAAAAGATCATATACCATGATCAAGTAGGCTTCAGTCGAGAGCTTCAGGGATCCTTCAACATATAAAAATCTGTCAATGTAATCCACCATATAAACAAACTGAAAGGGGGAAAAAGCTTAAAAGCCTTTGACAAAATTCAGCACACATTAATGATAAAAGTCTTCGAGAGTTCAGGGATACAAGGGGCAGGCCTAAACATGATCAAGGGAATATACAGTAAGCTTATAGTTAATATCATTTTAAATAGATAGGAACCTAAGGTAATCTCACTAAAATCAGAGGCAAGACAAGGCTGTCCACTTCATAACTATTCAATATAATACTCTATATTAGATAGAACAGTAAGATAACTAAAAGAGTGCAAATCAATATAAATGTGAAAAAAAAGTAAAAAATATTGCTATTTTCAGATGATAGGATAGTATATATAAGTGATCCCAACAATTCTACCAGGGAACTCCTAAAGCTGATAACTTCAGAGAAGTAGATGTATTCAAATTTAACTAAAAGAAAGGGAAAGGAGCAGTAGTCTTCTATATACAAGTGATAAATAGCCCCAGACAGAGATCAGACAAAAATGCTGCTCACAAGAGCCACAAGTAACATAAAATATCTTGGGATAACTCTAATCAAGCAAGGGTAAGATCTGTATGACAAGAACTTCAGGTCTTTGAAGAGAGAAATTGGAAAAGATATCAGAAGATAGAAAGTTCTCCCATGCTCATGAATTGGTAGGATTAACATAATGAAAATGGTAATCCTACAAAAAGGAATCTATAAATTGAGCACAATTCTTTACAACCTTTACAGAACAACACTCAATATGGAAAAGCAAAAACCCAGGGTTTTTGCTAAAAGAACCCTGTACAATAAAAACTTCCAGAGGTATCACCATCCCTGATTTTAAGCTATATTACAGAGCAATGGTAATATAACATACAAGATATTGGCACAAAACCAGACAGGTTGATCAATGGGAATCAAACTGAAGACCCAGAAGTACATCTGGTATGGGAAGTGGGATAACATTTGAAATGTAAATAAATAAAATAACCAATAAAAATACACATTTAAATAGACACCTTTAAAAAAGAGGGAGTTCGTGCCTGATATTGCCTTTAGGACTAGGACCCAGGGGCTGGGTAGCCCAGAGACCTAGGCTAGAACCTAACTCAATTAGAAAAAAAAATGCCAATGAAATTATTCCTAATAATGTTCTGCTATACTAATAGACTGGTGCCTAACTCAATTGTCATCAAGAAGCTTCATCCAACAATTGATGGAAACAGACACAGAGACATATTACCAAATATTCACAGAAACTGAATTGCCAACCATGGAGTTTATACGGAACTTACCTAGGCCCTCTGCACAGACATTATAATTGTGTAGCTTGGTCATATGAGAAACTGAAAAGTGACAGCAGTGCTTATCTCTGACTTGTTTCCTGCTTTGGGAAGCCTTCCCTCCTACTGTGTTTCTGTGTTCAGCCTATATGGGTGAAGAGGTGCCTAGTATTACTTCAACTTGATATTCCATGGTTGGTTGATACCTATGGGAGGCCTGTCCTCTTCTGAAGAGAAATGAAGGAGTGGGTATGGTGGTGAAAGGAGAGGTTCTGAGGAGGGTTGAAAGGCAAGGAGGCAGAGGGAATAGCAATTAGGATACAACATACATAAATAAAAATAGAATGTATAATTTTGTCTTTCTGATTGTATCTCACTGCTGTTAAAACTAGATCAAACCACAAGACTCTACTTCTCAAGCCTCTCAGTTATAACAAGTTTTAATTATCTTGGAAGTATGAAAACTCACTTCAGTAGCTCCAACTCCCTGTACACAACCTAAGTCTCTTATTTGCTAAAAATGTAGGATTACTACATATCACATCTTTTATTGGTTTCACCTATATCACTGTTCAGTGGAAACTTGTCTTAGTTACAGTTTTTCATCTGGCAATGAAGCACCATGACTCAAAAGCAAATTGTGGAGGAAAGCGTTTATTATGCTTATGCTTCCATATTGCTGTCCATCAACAAATGAAATAAAGACAGAAACTCAATATGGGCAGGAACCCGAATAAAGGCCATGGAGGGGTGTTTCTTACTGGCTTACTGCACTGGATTTGCTCAGCCTGCTTTCTTATAAAATTAAAGACTATGAGCCCAAGGATAACATCACCAACAGTGGACTGAATTTTTCCCCATTTAGCATTAATTAATATAATGTTATACAGCTGGATCTTATTAAGGCATTTTCTCATTTGGGGTTCCTTTCCCTCTGATAACTCTTGCTTTTGTTAAGTTGACATAATAGCAGTTAGTACAAAAATTCTTCCTAGAATTCAATATACCCATTCTGTTAGGACTTTAGGTTGACTTAAATTCTGGGTTTTACATGTCAAAAGCAGGCAATTCAATACTTTGTTATAGCTGTCTAAATTGATGTGCAGCTACAGATACATAAGAATTTTAATTGAGAAACATTTTCAACAGATGGTGGTAGTTCAACTGGAGGACAACGTGTAGTAGAAGAATGCAAATTGATCCATTCTTATCTCCTTGTACAAAGCTCATGTCCAAGTGGATAAAAGACCTTCACATAATACCAGATACAATGAAACTAATAGAAAAGAAGGTGGGGAAGAACCTTGAACAGTTGGGCACAGGGGAAAATTCCTGAACAGAACACCAATGGCTTATGCTCTAAGATCAATAATTAACATATGGGACCTTAAAATTGCAAAGCTTCTATAAGGCAAAGGATACTGTCAATAGGGAAAAACAGCAACCAACAAATTGGGAAAAGATATTTACCAATCACATATCTGATAGAGGGCTAAAATCCAATATATACAAAGAACTCAAGAAATTATACTCCAGACAACCAAATAACTCTATTAAAAATGAGATACAGAGCTAAACAAAGAATTCACAACTGAGGGAACTCTAATGGCCAAGAAATGTTCAGGATCCTTAGTCATCAGAGAAATGCAAATAAAAGCAGCCCTGAGATTCCACCTCATACCAGTCAGAATGGCTAAGATCAAAAACTCAGGTGATAGCAGATGCTGGTGAGGATGTGGAGAAATAGGAACACTCCTCCATTGTTGGTGGGATTGCAAGCTGGTGATTTCTACTCTGGAAATCAGTCTGGTGGTTCCTCAGAAAATTGGGTATGGTTCTTATCTCATCACTTTAACTAAAGGAATAATAGCAGCATTTACAGAAAAGATATGTTATTTTGGTTAATTTTCAAAAACACACAGGCAACTGCTGGCTATCTCTAGCCTTCATCTTTCTCCTTCCTTAGATATCATTTTTCCCCACCTTTAATCTTTGATCTCACTATAGAATATGCTTTAATGGTGACCTGTATAATAGTTATTTGCATTGTTCAGAGAGAGCAATTGATTGATAAATTAATGTCTTCAAATTTTGTTAAAGTTGACATAACATCTGACTTTTCACAATCAAGCTACTACTGAACAGGTATCTATTAAAAGCAACAACAATTAGTACCTAACAACAAAAAGGAGGAGGGAGGATGGGATAGGGGTTTTCCAGGGAGGTGAAATCGGGAAAGGGGATGGCATCTGAAATGTAAATAAATAAAATATCCAATAAAAATGAAAAAAAAGAAAACAGGAAAAAAGAAACTATTCATGTGTTGCACATGTTTTCATAATATGAAATACATTAATATTACTACTTTCATAGTTTAAAGATTTAAATTTTGTTGAAATATTCATTATACATATTACTTCTTATTATGACCTAGGTAAACTATTAAGACCTAAGTGTAATGTTAAAACCTAGGTAACTGTTACCTGTATAGCCTATCATTTTAAGGTAACTTTCCTATAGGTTTCTGCTGTTTATATGAACCTTTCTAATGCCAAGATTGATTACATACTCTGTTATGTTCAAACCAATCATGACAGAAATCAATAGAACTGTTTTGTATAGTTACTATAAGCTTAGACCCAGACCAACCACGTACCAGCACTTCTTGTAGCTATGAATAAGCTTTTATGATATTTGCCTTTATAACCTGCCTCTCTGATGGACCCCAACATAAGAGAGACTCCTGCCCCAATATAAAAACTTGTTTGTAATAAGACTTCCATTGTGAATAGTAGTCAAGTAAAGTTTAAGTTTCTAAGTCTTTCCTTGGAGCTGACAACCTGCTTGTCAGAAAGAGACATGTATATGGATAACTGACATTCTGGTTGGCAAGTTAAGATATGGATGTTAGATAATTCTGATCCTGGTAGACAAGTTGGGATACCTGCCATATTTGGATACCCTAACCAATTAAAGAAGATAAGTATACAACAAGACCTTTCCCTAAGGAAATCCTCTGTCTTGAGATTCAGATTGGTACCAAGGATCTCCTCTTTCACCTATGCCCAACAAGACCATCCTCTCCTACATATACATCTGGAGCCATGGACCCATCCCTATGTACTTCCAGGCTGGTGATTTAGACCATGGGAGCTCTGGATGGTTGGTATTGTTGGTTTCCTCACGGGGCCACAAACTTTTTCAGCTCCTGTAGCTCTTTCTCTCTAACTCCTCCATTGGGGACCCCTTGATCACTTCAATTGTAGCTGTGAGCATCTGCCTATTAAAAGAAAGAAAGAAAGAAAGAAAGAAAGAAAGAAAGAAAGAAAGAAAGAAA
>NW_021604766.1:2155608-2160206 GCF_004785775.1 Grammomys surdaster
AAAGAAAGAAAGAAAGAAAGAAAGAAAGAAAGAAAGAAAGAAAGAAAAGAAAGAAGGAAAGAAGGAAAGAAGGAAAGAAGGAAAGAAAAGAAATCCAGATTGGTGAAATAACTTGGCACTGATGTTTGTAGATTTTGGATTTAAAAGCCCTGTAGGTTCTTAACTCAGGATCATGGTTCAGTTCTCAAATCTGGACCATGGCACTGGTGGCAAAGCCCTCGAGCGTATGTTCAATAAATTATCCCTGTCAACTGAGGTCAGTGTTCATCTGGTTTGTGAGATGATTGCTGGAACTCAACACTTGTATCATATTGTGGGGATCAATTTTAAATTTTTACTTTAATTTTATATTTTAATATTTAAATCAAAAAGGAATAAGTAAAATTTTCTTTATCTTAGATGATACCATAGAGTATCAGTAACTCAAAAAAAAAAAATCCTACGGCGAACTCCTACATCTGAGAAACACAGCAAAGTACCTGTATACAAAATTAACTAAAAAAAAAAATCAGTAGCTTGTATATGTACAAATGACAAAGTTTTTGAGACCAAAATAATTGAAGTATCAACTTTCACAATAGTGTCAAATATTATAAAATATCTTGGAGGTATCTTTTACCAAGCAAGTGAAAGACTTGTATAATAAAAAAGTGAAGATATTGAAGAAATTGAAGAAGATAAAGGAAAGTGAAAAAACTTCCATTTTCATTGATCAGTAGGATTAGCATAATAAAAATGGCCATCCTCTCAACCACAGTCTATACATTGACTGCAATATCCATGAAAATTATAAATACAATTATTTACAGATCTTGAAAGGGCAATTTTCAGGTTCAAATGGGAACACAAAGTTCTCAGGATAGTTAATGTTGAATAATTAAAGAACTTCTGGAGATAACACCATATCTAATTTCAATTTTTAATACAAAACTATAGTAATAAGAACTGGATAGTATTGGCATAAAACCAAACTCATTGATTAATGAAATCAAGTTGACAACTAAGATATGTATCCACATACTTTTGGACACCTGATTTTTGATAAAGGGACCAGAAATAGAAAATGGAAAAAGTGGAGAGAGACTTGAGGCCCCAGGGAAGAGGGAGTTCTGGCTGTGGGCTGAGCATCCTCTCAGGGATAAGGAAGAGAAGGAATGGGATGAGGAACTGTGGGAGGGGGTACTGAGGGAGGCAATAACTGAAATGTAAATGAATAAAATAAGTTAAAAAAAGAATACAAACAATATCTTCAACAAATGCTGCTTTATTTGTGGGTGAGCAGAATGTAGAGTCTCACTGTTTATAATTACACTTTAATGACTGATGGTTTTCATTTTGTCCACGTTCCACAGATTAGAGTCTACTCACATAACATCTTCATTAGTACTAAATCTCTGCTAGGTTCAGTTAGAGTAAATATTTTCAGAGACAATGGATAAATGATCTTAGCGTCTAGCTCTAATTTCTGTTAACCCTAATGGCCAAAATTCTGAAGTATCTCTGATTAATATTTCAAAAAATACCTGAATTCTTTTACTACTCTGTGAATAGGAAGATATTATAGAATAAATATTTCTTCTAAAACTATAAACTCAAATGCTACAAAGACAATTTTCAGCAACAATAAAACCCTATGTAGGTTGTGTCAACATCCTGGTTTACTGGGACTTGCAAAATCCTGGGAGCAATCCTACTTCCCAGTTCTCTATCACATTTGCAGTGGTATCAGCATATCTGGAATTATTTGCACACATCTAATGTTACTACCACCTAGTCTCTCTGGTTATCATTACTTTTAAATTTTTCTTTGTTCTTTGATTTCCATGTCCTTTTATGTCTTTAGTGTTATATTCTCTAGTAGACTTTCAGAAAGCAGCAATGGTTATGTGCTTAAATTTCAATGTCTGTGTTTCAATTTATAAAACTTTGTTTTAATCAAAATTATTTGCAACTAAAATGTATTCACTTTTAACAATATAAATATTTTACATAATTTTGATATTTTATAATAATATTTTAAGACTCCAGATTTTGTTTCACAAACTTCAATATCTGTGATATAATTTAAGGTGATAAAATGGTTTATAAGCTTATCATCATTGTATATCCTGTTGTTTTCCAAGTACCACAGCAACCCAAGAAAGTATCATAGGAAACCAAGGACATCTTCTCAGTCTTTGGTATCAGGAACTGGCTTGGCTGACTGCCTCTGAACACAGTGACATCACCCATAGGTGACATGGACCTGTGCATCTGCTGCCACGGCAAATCGCATGTTCCCAGAGTCTACTTCCCACTTTTACAAGCTAGTGGTTATATCACAGCTTAAATAAAAGGCACACCCATCCTGACATTTGTCCCTTTTTCTTCCTCTCTTTCTTTCCCCTTTGTCTCTGTCACCCTTCTTTGCCCCTACCCCCACGTTAAACTTCTGCCAAGTGGAACTGCATTGGCCTGGTGTGGTCTGTCCAGATGTGAGCCACAATTCCAACACAACTCCCAAGATGAGAACACTGAAAATTCTCACAAGTAATTTTTTTTATAAGTCTACATGAAATCATCACTGAAGTGACCATACCATATTGAAGCCTAATAAAATTGTCACATGTTCTTAGTTACATCAAAATGATATATAGGAAATCTACCTCTTGATTGAACAAAAGTTCATTTGTGTTCCTATATCTGTCATTTAGACATGGTAGCACATATTTAAAATTGCTAAGTATCTCGTAATCATTATGTAACCTAGAAGTTGGTTTCATGCATAAAGGAAAGAACTTTATCCACCATGACTGGCATGAAGTATCTAGTCAACCACAGTCTAAAACTCTTCAGTAAAGTATAATTATTGATCAGACCATGTCAGCCACTACTGTGAAAAGTAAAGTACTTTGTTTGAAATATAATATTGTATATAGTTTACATATAAATATAAAATTTGATCAAAACAATGCAAAACATTTATGTAGAAATTATGATTACTTTTATATTATCAATTAAAAACTTCCAAAATATGATTAAAATTATCCACATATTATGTTAGATTAGCCAACAGTATAAACATTATTTTATTGTTTCAAGACACTATCTGTATGATGGCCTTCTTCATATATGAAGGTTTATTACCTCTTAGTACAGACAGTGAAATTGTCAAACTCTCTATGAAATTTATATTTAATTGAAGTGAATTTATTTACTTATGGATTTAATAGTTTATTTTGATAATAAGCAATTGTCAAAAAAATTAAAGTTCAATAAAACTTGATATTTTAAAATATATTTATTTTTATACGTTGTCATAACAGTCCTGATGCTAATTGTACTTCTGAGCATTCTGTGCTATCTAAAGCTCGTTTACTGACAGAGTGCCTTAAGCGTCAGGCACCACAGAACACCAATAAAAAGACTACTGAGGAATGTGAGAAGGTGGAACTGGGTAGAATTAGTTTACTAGCTTTTAGTTTTGTGTTCCCTGGAAAATGCAGATAAATACTCAGTCATTCTAGAAAATTAATCCAGTCAAAGCAGGAACAAAATCTGTTAATTGCATAATGGAGTAGTTGTGGTTTACTAAATGAAAAGCTTATTAGTAGGCAACTAATTGGATTCTATTTCAGGTGTCTGAAGTGCAGGCAATAATTTAAATCTAACATTTCTACATGAGAACGCTATTAGACACTGAGTTCTGTTGTTTGGGTCAACAGAAACATGAAGAGGAGCAGGCTAATAGAACTAACCAGGCTTAGAAAACATAGACATCTATCTATACAAGTATATGATTCCAAATTGAACATAAGATGTCCTTTCAAAGCTTAGCATTCATGAGACTAAATATTATATCCTCATCATGATTTTTCATAGGATATATGATGTGAAATTTCTTGTATAAAAGCCATCCAACAAAACATATATTACAATGTAATTCTAAAGAATATGCTACCAGATAACGTCATATTAGGGTTTCTCATATAATAAAGCAGATGGATTGTGTGAGAATATGTTCATAAACAACAATGAAAATGAGTGATATTTCAGTCATGTCACAGATTTCACAGGCTTACCTGAAAAACATTCCATTGCAAGAGGGGTAAAGAAATTTGTTCTATATAAAAAGGAAGTTATTTGTAAAAGTGCAGATTTTTTTATGTTTTAAATATATTTTGCTTTGTGAAAAGTATATCTATATCAATAATAAATATCTGCATGGTATGAATTAAAGTTTGAGAATCTTTTTTAAAGAGTTTAATTTTTCCAAATTTTGTTCTTTATTAATTTGCGAATTCATATTTTCAGAATTTGAAGATTTTCCCTGCTTTTTAAGTGTTACAGAAAGTAAGAAGTGATATAGTTAGGTCTTGAGGTAGAAATATTTACAATTTTCTGAGAAACAACCAATTTGATTTCCAGAGTGGTTATATAAGTTGGTATACCCAGTATTCACTTTGCTCCAAAGACTTTCACTTACTTGATAGTTAAGGACAATTGAACATTTCTTTGAGTGTAACATTTCTCTAAGTGTTTTTCAGCCAATAGCTATTCCTCTGTGGAGAATTCTCTATACTCCATGACAATATATATATATATATATATATTCATAT
>NW_021604766.1:2160606-2174144 GCF_004785775.1 Grammomys surdaster
ATATATATATATATATGATATTTTCCTTATTTAAATTTCAAATGATACCCCTTTCTCTGTACCCACAGGAAATCCCCTATAGCATTGCCCTCCTCCTGCTTCTATGAGGGTATTTCCTCTACTCACTCACCCACTCCCAACTCCACATCCATGCATTCTCCTACAATGGGGCATCCAGCCTTCAGAGGACCAAGGGCCTCTTTTCCCATTGATGCTTGAGAAGGCAGTCCTCTGTTACATATGCAGCTAGAGCCATGGATCTCCCCATGCGTATTCTTTGGTTGGTGGTTTAGTCTATTGGAGCTTTGGGGATTCTGGTTGGTTAATATTGTTGTTCTTCCTATGTGGTTGGAAAAGCTTCAGCTCCTTCAGTCCTTTCTCTAACTCCTCCATTGTGTATCCAGTGCTCAGTGCAATGGTTGGCTGTGAGCATCTGCCCCTGTATTTGTCAGACTCTAGCAGAGACTCTCAAGAGACAGCTATATCACGGTCTTGTCAGCATGCACTTCTTGACAAATACAATTGTGTTTGGGTTTGAGGACAGTATATGGGATGGATCCCCAGGTGGGTCAGTCTCTGAGTGGCCTTTCCTTAAGTCTCTGCTCCATACTTTGTCTCTGTATTTGCTCACATGAGTATTTAATTCACCCTTCTAAGAAGCACTGAAGCATCCACACTTTGGTCGTCCTTCTTCTTGAGCTTCATGTGGTCAGAGAATTGTGGCTTATGCTCTAAGATCAAGAACCTACAAACAGGATCTCATAGAATTGAAAATCCTTTGTAAGACAACGTACACTCTCAATAGGACAAAATGACCATCAACAGATTGGAAAAAGATTTTTACCAGTCCTACATCCTATAGAGGGCTAATATCCAATATATATAAAGAACTCAAAAAGTTAGAGTCCAGAGAATCAAATAACCCTACTAAAAATGGGGTACAGAGCTAAGTAAAGAATTCTCAACAGAAGAACATAGAATGTCGGAGAAGCACCTAAAGAAATGTTCAACATCCTGAGTCATCAGGAAAATGCAAATCAATACAACCTGGATATTCCACGTCACGTCAGTCAGCATGGCTAAGATCAAAAACTCAGGTGATGGCAGATACTGGCAAGAATGTAGAGAAAGAGGAACACTTATCCATTGTTGGTGGGATTGCAAGCTGGTACAACCACTCTGGAAATCAGTGATAATTTCTCAGAAAATTGGACATAATTTTACCTGAGCTCCAATCTATACCACTCCTGAGCATATACTCAAATGATTCTCCAACACATAACAAGGACACATGCTTCACTATGTTCATAGCAGCCTTATAGTAACCAGAAGGTTGAAAGAACCCAGATGTCCTTCAGGAGAGGAATGAATACAGAAAAAGTGGTACATTTACACAGTGGAGTACTACTTTGCTATTACAAACAATTAATTCATAGAGTTCTTGGGCTAATGGATGGAGCTAGAAAATATCATCTGGAGTGAGGTAACCCAATCACAAAAGAACACACATGGTATGCACTCACTGATAAGTGGATATTATCCCATTGTTTTTAAGGTTGAATTTAATTATTTTATATATATATGAGTACATTGTTTCTGTCTTCAGACATACATACCAGAAGAGGGCAACAGATTCCATTATACATGATTGTGAGCTACCATGTGGTTGATGGAAATTGAACTCATTACCTCTGGAAAAATAGTCAGTGATCTTAAATGCTGCTTTGTCTCTCCAACCCCCTCTGTAACCCATTTGTTAACTGGGTTATTTTGAATGTTGGGGCTCTAACTTATTGCATTATTTATTTATTTTGGATATTAGCCCTCTGTCAGATGTAAGACTGATAAAGTTCTTTTTTTTCCCATCTCTAATCTGTTGTTTTGCCACATTGACAGTGCCCTTTGCCTTATAGAAGCTTTGCAGTTTCATGAGTTCCTATTTATTAATTGTAGGTCTTAGTGCCATTGGTTTTCGGTTCAACAAGTTGTCATTTGTACCAATGACTTCAGGGCTATTCCTCACTTTCTGTTGTATTATGTTTAGTGTATCCTGATTTACTAAGAGGTTTTTAATCCACTTGTATTTGACATTTATGCAGGTGATGAGTAATAGATGTATTTGTATTCTTCTACATTCAGATATCTAGTTAGACCAGCACCATTTGTTAAATATGCTTTTTTTTTAATTTATTACATAATTTTGTCAAAACATAAGTGTCAGTAAGCATGTAGGCTTATTTCTGGGTCTTCTATTTGATTCCATTGATCAACCTGTAGGTTTCTACACCACTACCATGCAGTTGTTAATACCATTGCTCTATAGTACAGCTTGAGGTCAGGGATGGTGATACCTCGAGAATTTCTTTTATTGCAAATAAAATAATTCTTTTAAGGATTATTTTAATTATCCTGGGTGGTATTTTTTTCATATGATGTTGAAAATTGCTCCTTTAAGTTCTGTAAAGTATTGCCTTGGCCTTTTGAGAACAATTGCATTGAATCCTTAGATTCATTTTGGTAAGATGACCATTTTCCCTAGGTAAATTCTGCTGATCCATAAGTATGGGAGACCTTTTTACCTTCTGTTATCATTTTCAATTTCTTTCTTCAGATGCTAGATGTTCTTGTCATACAAGTCTTTCACTTGTTTAGTTAGTGTTACACCAAGATATTTTATTTGTACTTATTGTGAAGGATGTTGTCTCCCTAACTTTTTTCTCAGCTCATTTATCATTTGTAAAAAGGAGGGCTGTTGATTTCTTTGAGTTAATTTTTGTAGTCAACCATTTTGATGAAGGTGTGTATCAGCTATAGGAGTTCTCTAGAAGAATTTCTGGGGTTGCTTATATATACTATCATCATCTAGCAATGATACTAGAGATACTTTGACTTTTTCCTTTTCTATTGTATCTCCTTGGTTTTCTTTAGTTGTCTCATTGCTCTAGTTACAAATCCAAGTACTGTATTGAAGAGTTAGGGCACAAGTCAACAGCCCTTTCTTGTTTCTGTGGTGCTGGTCTCTATGTAGAAAAATGAAAATAGACCCATATTTGTCAACTTGCACAAAGCTCAAATTTTAGATATTCAATTTTTTTTGTAGAAAAAGACTTGAGTAACACTATATCCATTTGATTGATTCCCAGAGTTGTACCAGCTTGCAATCCTACCAGCAACAGAGAAGTGTTCCTCTTTCTCCACATTCTTGCCATCATCGGCTGTCACCTGAGTTTCTGATCTTAGCTATTCTGACTGGTATGAGGTAGAATCTCAGGGTTGTTTTGATTTGCATTTCCTTGATGACTAAGGATGTTAAGCACCTCTTTAGGTGCTTCTCAGCCATTCAGAACTCCTCAATTGAGAATTCTTTGTTTAGCATTGTACGCCATTTTTAATAGGGTTATTTGATTCTCTGGTGTCTAACTTCTTGACTTCTTTGTGTATATTGGATATTAGCTGTCTATATCGACAGTACCATTAGTAAAAATATTTTACCAATCTGTTGGTTGCTGCTTTGTCCTACTGAGAGTGTCCTTTGCCTTACAGAAGCTTTGAATTTTATGAGGTCCCATTTGTCAATTTTGGATCTTAGAACATAGGCCATCGGTGTCCTGTTCAAGAACATTTTCCCTATGGCCATGTGTTTGAAGCTGTTCTCCACTTTCTCTTCTATTTGACTCAGTGTATCAGGTTTTACGTGGAGGTCCTTGATCTACTCTGACTTGAGTTTTCTACAAGGAGATAAGAATGGGTGGATTTGCATTCTTCTATGTGCTGAAATCTAGGTGAACCAGTACCATTTGTGGAAAATGCTGTCTTTTTTCCGCTCGATGGTTTTAACTCTTTTGTCAAAGATCAAGTGACTATAGGTGTGGGGGTCATTTCTGGGTCTTCAGTTCTATTCCATTCCTCTACATGCTGGTCTCTGTACCAATAACTTGCAGTTTTTAATCACTATTGCTCTATGGAACAGCATGAGGTCAAGGATTGTGATTGTCCAAGAAATTATTTTATTGTTGAAATCTCTCAATCTTCTGAGATCATCTTTGATTTCTTTCTTCAGAGACTTGAAGTTTTTGTCATACAGATATTTCAATTGCTTGGTTAGAGTCACACCAAGGTATTTTATATTATTTGGGACTATTGTGAAAGGTGTCATTTCCCTAATTTCTTTCTGAGCCCATTTATTCTTTGAGTAGAGGAATACTACTTATTTGTTTGAGTTAATTTTATATCCAGCCACTTTGCTGAATTTGTTTTTCAGGTTTAGTAGTTCTCTGGTGAAATTTTTGGGGTCATTTAAATATACTAGTATATAATCTGCAAATATTTTCTGGAAATAGTGATATTTTGATTTCTTATTTTCCAATTTGTATGGCTTTGACTTCCTTTTGTTGTCTAATTGCCCTATCTAGAAATTCAAGTACTATGTTGAGTAGATAGGGAAAGAGTAGGCAGCCTTGTTTAGTCTGTGATTTTACTGGAATTATTTCAAGTTTCTCTCAATTTAGTTTGATGTTGGGTACTGTTTTGCTCTACATTGCTTTTACTATGTTTAAATATGGGCCTTGAATTCCTGAACTTTCCAAGACTTTTAACATGAAAGGATGTGAAATTAAGTCAAATGTTTTCTCTGCATCTAATGAAATGACCATGTTTTTTTTTCCTTTGAATTTGTTTATGTAGTTGATTACATTGGTGGATATCTGTATATTGAACCATCCCTGCATCCCTGGGATGAAGTCTACTTGACTGTGGTGAATAATCACTTTGATGTGTTCTTAGATTAAGTTTGTGAGAATTTTATTGCATATTTCTCATCGATGTTCATAAGTAAAATTCATCTGAATTTCCCTTTCTTGGTTGGATCTTTGTGTGCACTAGGTATAAGTGAAATTGTGGTTTCATAGAATGAATCGGGTAGTGTTCCTTCAGTTTCTACTTTATGGAACAGTTTAAAGAGTATTGGCATTAGATCTTATTTTAAGGTATGATGGAATTCTGCACTAAACCCATCTTGTCCTTTTTTATTTATTTATTTATTTTGGTTAGGAGACATTTAATGATTGCTTCTATTTCTTTAGGAGTTATGGAACTGTTTAGATGGATTATCTGATCCTAATTTAAGTTTGGCACCTGGTATCTGTCTAAAAAATGGTCCATTTCATGCACATTTTTTCAATTTTATTGAGTATATGGTTTTGTAGTAGAACCTGACAATTGTTTGAATTTCCTCAGATGTCATTTTTTTCAATCTTTCCAGTCATATTTTTATTCAATATTTTATTTATTTACATTTTAGATGTTATCCCCTTCCCCCATTCCATCACCATTAGCCCTGTATCCGATCTCTCATCCTCCTTTTTTGCTTTTATATGATTTAAATTATATGCAAGTATTAATGTTAGTTCTAGGTTGAGGAATTAGCAATACAATAGATGCAAATAGTCAAGGAACAATCAAGATAATAAGCCAAGATAGTCAAAGAACAAGTAAGACAATAGACGACAGAGTCCCATGATCACTATTTCTAAGGGCTTATCAGAATGACCAAAATATCAGAGCCTACTTCCCTGTACTAGCCCAAAGTTGTTTTCACACCTGAAGCCTACTTCTTTGTTCTAGCTTAAGATTTAGATTCCAGCCTGTAATTACTTCTTTGCTCTAGCCTAAGATTTAGATTCTTGATAGAAATTACTTCTTTGGTCTAGCCTAGGATTTAGATTCCTGACTGAAATTACTTCTTTGTTTTAGCTTAATGTCAGATTTTTACCTGCAGTCCTTTTCCTTGTCCTTGGTCAATATCAGATTCCTTCAAAGCAGCCCATTTCCTTGTCTTTGGTCAATGTCAGATTCCTGCCAGGCAGCCCCCTAAAGCTCTCCACATCCCCACTCCCTTTTTTTTTCCATTAAACCAAACTGAGCCAGTCCTAGGTGGTTCTGTCAAGAATGCCTCTCTTACCTGTCATGGAATATGCATTATTAAAAGCAATGCACTTATGTATTAGGTTGGTAAGACTGTGTAGAATCTCATCCGTCCTTGGCTTGCCAGCCTGTTAAATTAATAACTCTATCTGGGGGTCCATTTTCAGGTTCAAGTCATGTATTTTGGCTGCCAACATGTTATGCTGTTAGAGACAAGTTTTAACATGATGGGCAGGAATAAAAGTATTCCCAGAATAAAAAAGTTATATATGTCGTTCCTGAGGTTTGACCAAAATGGAAATACTGACCTCTAGCCATGGATAATTTTATCAGCATTATCTGCAGCATTGAATCTCAGCAGATCAACATTCTTTAAATTTATAATCTCACTATGCAAACTTAAAACATCCGGAAAGGTGTTAGAATTATTCCAAATACCCTTCAAGTGGCTTTAAACTTTCTTCTTTACTATTGTCTCTTCTACAGTATTTATTGTAAGTTGCATTTGACTGTATACTTTCTAATTGTGTTAGTGTGTTGAAACGTGGTATGTCTGTTATGGGAATCTATCAACCAGCTATTGTCCTAATGCCCCCAGTATTAGAAAACCTTTATTTTCTGAAAAAGCTTCAAGTGCTCTAAGAAGTGCGTTAGGCTTAAAGGAGAAGCAAGAGGATAGTGGGCTTGATTATTGCTGATATAACATCTTTAATTACATTAATTGCTAGCCTCACTGCTTCTGTAATAGCTTTGACAAATATAGTTAAGAGAGCTACTTTTGTTAATAATTTAGAAAAACATGCTACTAATGTGTTGAGTATATGAGAGGATTTGTGTGGGTGTTTGGAACAACAGACTGATGCTTTATATCCTATTGAAATTATCTGATGGAGATTCAGGGTTTAAGAGGTAGAAGCCATATTGAATGTCATGATAAATACCATTGAAGTTGTGTTACTTCTAAAATTTATAATGATAGTCAGTTTCCATTGTTAATGTCTTCCTTTTCATTTCTGATTTTATTAGTTTGGATACTGACTCTGTGCCCTCTAGTTAGCCATGCTAGGGGTTTATCTATCGTGTTCATTTTCTCAAAGAACCAGCTCCTGGTTTTATTTATTCCCTGTATAGTTATTTTTGTTTTTACTTGGTTATTTTCAGCCCTGAGTTTGATTATTTCGTCTTGAGTGTACTCCTCATGAGTGTATTTGCTTCTTTTTATTCTAGAGCTTTCAAGTGTGCTGTCAAACTGCTAGTATATGCCCTTTCCACTTTCTTTTTGGAGGCACACAGAGCTATATGTTTTCCTTATAGTACTGTTTTCATTGTGTCCAATAAGTTTTGGTATGATATGCCTTCTTTTCATTAAATTCTATAAAGTCTTAATTTCTTTCTTTATTTCTTCCTTGACCAAGCTATCATTGAGTAGAGCATTGATAATCTTTCATGTGTATAGGGCTTTCTGTTGTTTTGTTTTTACTGAAGACCAACCTTATTCCATGGTGATCTGATAAGATGCATGGGATTATTTCAACATACTTGTATCTGATGAGGCCTGTTTTGTGACCAATTATATGGTCAGTTTTGGAGAAGGTATCATGAGGTGCTGAGAAGAAGTTATATTCTTTTGGTTTTGGTTGGAATGTTATAAAGATATCTGCTAAATCCATTTGATTCATAACTTCTCTTAATTTCACTGTGTTTCATTTTACTTTCTATTTCCATGACCTGTCCATTGCTGAGAGTGAGGTGTTGAAGTCTGCCACTATTATCCTGTGAGATACCTTGTGTGCTTTGAACTTTAGTAAAATTTCTTTGATGAATGTGAGTGCCCTTGCATATGGAGCATAGAGATTCAGAATTGAGAATTCATCTTGGTAGAGTTTTCCTTTGATCAGTATGAAGTGTCCTTCCTTACTTTTTTACATGTGATTGAATGTCAATTTTGTTCAATATTAGAATTACTATCTCAGCTTGTTTCTTGGGAAATTTGCTCAGAAATTTTTTTTCCAGCCATTTACTCTGAGGAAGTGTCTGTCTTCATTACTGAGATGCATTTCTTGTATGCAGCAAAATATTGGGTCCTGTTTATATATCCAGTCTGTTACTCTTTATTGTCTTATTGAGAAATTGACTCCATTGATGTTAAGAGGTATTAAGGAAAAGTGATTGTTGCTTCCCATTATTTTTGTTGTAAAAGGTGGAATTATGCTTTTATGGCTATCTTTTTTTGGGTTTGTTGACAGAGGATTATTTTCTTGCTTTTCCTAGGGTTTGGTTCCCTCCTTGTGTAGGAGTTTTCCATCTATTATCCTTTGTAGGGCTGAATTTATGGAAAGATATTGTGTAAATTTGTTTTTTTTTATGGAATATCTTGGTTTCTCCATCTATGGTAATTGAGAGTTTTGCTGGGTATTGTAGCCTGGGCTGGCATTTGTATTCTCTTAGGGGATGTACGACATTTGTCCAAGATCTTCTGGATTTTATAATCTCTGGTGAGAAGTGTGGTGTAATTCTGATTGGTCTGCCTTTGTATGTTACTTGACCTTTTTCCCTTACTGCTTTTATTATTCTTTCTTTGTTTTGTGCATTTGGTATTTTGATTATTGTGTGACAGGAGCTATACCACTCTGGTGCATATACCCAAAAGATTCTCCAACATATAACAAGGACACATGCTTCACTATATTCATAGCAGCTTTATTTATAATATCCAGAAACTGGAAAGAACACAGATGTCTTTCAGCAGAGGAATGGACACAGAAAATGTTGTATATTTACACAATGGAGTACTATTCAACTATTAAAAACAATGAATTTGTGAAATTCTTAGCCAAATGAATAGAGCTAGAAAATATTGTCCTGAGTGAGGTAACCCAATCACCAAAGTATACACATGGTTTGCACTCACTGGTAAAGGAATATTAGACCAAATACTCAGAATACCCAAGACAGAATTCACAGACCACCTGAAGCTCAAGAAGAAGGGGGACCAAAATGTGGGTGCTTCTGTCCTTAGAAAGGGAAACAAAATACTAATGAGATCAATACATAGACAAAATATTGAGCAAAGACTGAAGAAAAGACTATCCAACGACTTCCCCATGTGGGTATCCATCCCATGTACAGTCATCACTCCCATGCGCTATTGTGGATGCCACGAAATGCATGCTGACAGGATCCTGATATAGCTGTCACCTGAGAAGCTCTGCTAGAGCCTGACAATACATGAGGATGCTTGCAGTCAACTTTTGGACTGAGCAAAGGTTCCCTATGGGGTCTCCAAAGGAAGAGCTAGAGAAAGTACTGGAGGAGCTGAACGGGTTTGTAACCTCATAAGAAGAACAATTCTATCAACCATCCAGAACTCTCAGAGCTACCAGAGAGTAAACCACCAACTGAAGAGTACACCTGGAGGGACTCATGGCTCCATCTACATATGTAGCAGAGGATTTCCTTGTTGTGTTTTAAACCAAACAGAAGCCCTTGGTCCTGTGAATGCTTCATGTCCCAGTCTAGGGGAATTTGAAGGCAGGGAGAGAGGAATGGGTGAGTGGGTAGGGGAACATCCTCATAAAAGTAGAGGAGGGGGGATCAAATAGGGTGTTTTGAATGGGGGAATTGGGAAAGGGGATAACATTTGATATGTAAATAAAGAAAATATCTGATCAAACAAAAGAAGTGGAAAAAAAGAAAAAGAGACTCAAATTTGAGGCAATCTAATTACTTTCAAATAATTACAAGCCAGTTGACTAACTCGTATTAATCATTCTTAATACTAAGTTAAAATGATGGGAAGTGACTTTAAAACAAATTAAAATTCATTAATATCAACAAGACATTATACTTTTTCTCTTATGTTGCAGCCATTTTTTTTTCTTTATGAATGAGAATTTAAAACACGCACACACATTTTAAGAATATCTTTATAAAAACTTTTTAAATGGCAACATAAGTTTCGGTAGTTGATATACAAAGCAAGAATATTTTTATTTGAGTGATCTGATTTTTATTGTGCTGAGCTGCATAATTGTAAAATTTCTTAAGTTCCATAGCATTGGATATTTCACAAGTTTTTGTTTGTTTGTTTGTTTGTTTTTGGGTTTTTTTTTAACTTTCACAAAACATAAGTTGGAAATGGCAGCAAATAGTCATTATAAGCTGTTAAAATGAACTTTTAAAGTTAAAAAAAAGCAGGGTGAGGTAAGGAATGTGAAAAGTATGTCTGAACTAAATGAAAAGCATCTTAGAAAAATAATATTATGGAGTCTAAATAAAGGAGACTATCAAGATGAAGTTTAAAATCAACATTTTAATGCTGCTAAACTGTAAAACAGCATCATGTGTATGTACTGAAAAGGACATAGATAAAATCACGTCATATTTAAGGATTTCTATTTTAGTGGAATGCTATTTAATACACAATATATTATAAAATTGGATCCTGGGGAACAATAGAAAAATAAGTGCTAGAATTCTCAATAGTTTTAATTGAATGTAATATTGCACATTAAAGTCTGGTATAATACAACTTATGTTTAAAAAGCGATTTTTGTTTTCTATTTTAGTTTATTCAAACGTTGATTTCAGGTTATATTTTGAAAACTGATATCATTTCTTTTAAATTCGTATGATGATAATAAAGGCATAAATGAGAGAAGGAAGAGAGGAAACAATGAACAAGGGAAGAAAAAAAGGAGAAAAAAGTAGGAGATAATTTGTATCTTGGAAATATATAGGAAAAAATTGACATTCTAAATCCATAAGAATTAATTGTATGTGGCATGTTGCAGATCCAAATAAAAACAGCTGTAATCAAACACAAACCTCTTAAGGTCTCAAAAGGTAAACCCAATTACTGCATAATTAAATGTCACTGAACAGAACAGCCTATGCAGAAATTGTTGAAAAGTAGAAGATAGGGGCATGGTATATTAGAGACTCTAGCTCTGCATGAGCAGCTGCTGGGTAAATTCACATGTGAAGTATAACAACTTCTGCAAACGTTTGCACTATTCAAAGTACTATAACCAACAAAGTAAGAAGAGGAAACAGCATTAACAGATTACCTTAAGGTGTAAGAGCTTTCCATTTCCCGACTGACTTACTAAATAATAATAATAAAAAATTAGTGGAAATATGATTGTTAGACAAAACAAATAAGATTTGGTGAGGCTGTGGGTAAACAGTATATAAACCTACTATTCGATATATACTGTATTTAATAATAAACGTTTCAGGTAATTGTCTATATTTGAAAAGGTTACACCCAGAATAATCTCTGGGAAGTGGAGGGAAAGGGGTATCTGGGAGGAAGAGAGGAGGGGGAGGATTAAAGGGGGCAGTTCAGATATGGAAGGAAATGAGGGAGAAGTACAAAGGGTCAGGAACTTGAAAGTAGATGTGTAATAGTGGGGGAGAAGGAACTGAGGGTAGCCACTAGAAAATCCCAGATACCAGAGACCCAAGAGGTTTCTAAGATGCAACAGGGAGGAGTTTAACTAAAATACTCAACAAAGGGAAGAAGAAAACTGTATAGACCATATCCAGTGGAAAGGCACAGCCCCTGGTTGAGAGATGAGGCCACCTGCCCACCTCAAAAATATTAATCCAGAATTCTTTCTGTCAAAAGGAAATGAAAAGACAATGAGAGGAGCAAAACCTGAAGGAAAGGCCATCCAGAGACTGCCCCACCTAGGGATACATCCCATCTGCTGACACCAAACCCAGACTCTATTGCTAATGCCAAGAAGTTCTTACTGACAGGATCCCAGTATAGCTGTATCCTGAGAGGCTCTACCAGAGCCTGATCAATACAGATGTAGATGTACACACCCGAACAATGGACTGAGCAGGGGGACCCTAATGGGGAAGTTAGGGCAAGGACTTTAGGAGCTGAAGAGGTTTCCAACCTCCTAGGAAGAACAACAATATCAACCAATCAGACTCCTCAAAGCTCCCAGGGACTAAACTACCAACCAAAAAGAACAAATGGGGATAACCATGGCTCCAGCTGGATATGTAGCAGAGGGTGGCCTTAACTCGCATCACTGGGAGGGGTGCTCCTTGTTCTTGTGGAAGCTTGATGACCCATGGTAGAGGAATGCTAGGCAGCTGAGGCAGGATGGTTGAGGAGGTAGGGGAGCACCCTCATAGAGGCATGGGAGAATGGAGGAAATATGGAGCTTGTGTAGGGGAAATTGGTAACAGGAATAACATTTGAAATGTAAATAAATAAAATAACCAATAAAAATGAAAAAAAGGAAAAAAAAGAAAATATGAATAATAGAAAACAAAAGAACTTGCTGAAAATTCATTCATCTAACTAAGGAAGAACAGAACCACACAGGAACTCCACAAAGGGCAAATGAGTCCTGTATTTCCGATGATGATGTTTAATGAAAAAGAGCAAAGTTTGCTGAAAATATCTTTGTAATTTCAAGGCAATTTCAGGCTTTCAAAAACATCTCAAAGTAAGTTTAGTGTTTTGAAATGACATTCTGGGAAATGAAACAGAAATTAAAAACATGCAGTAGAGTAGAGATGCTCATAAAAGCAAGATGGTAAGTGGACTCAATCGGGCTGGGGATCAATCGGGCTGGGGATTCCCAAAGCACAGCTGATTTTAAACATGTTCAAGGACAATTGAAAAAATACAAAAGAAATGATTCAACTTTGATTAGGAAAATAGAAAGCCAGATAATAATCATGTGGTACAAAATAAATGTAGATGATTTAGCTGAACAGACCCCATCTTTTTCATGAAGAGTAATTAACTGTATAAATAGCAAATAGTTCATTCTCCTACGTGGAGGAATAGGGTTAAGAAAGGTAGTGTGGTAAAGCATTCTATTACTTTACTCCTCAAAGAAAATATCAGAAATTTTTTCATAAGTAAATAAGTTTGAACTTGGCAAGCCAAACATCATGGCAATGATCCTGGAAACATTATTTTTTTTTATAGAATATAAGTTAATTTGTATGACAAGCTTATGGCAGTGTAATCTTTATTCATTTCAGTTTTGTGCTGCCTTCAGTCATCAGTAACTTCTAAAGATATGCGTGCAACTTACAAGCCTGTAAGAAAATGACTTGAGAGAAAGTCTTTTACTTATCTCTTCTTAGATTGCAGTTAAATTTGCCTTAGAAAATCTTAATCACCAACAGTTACCCTGATCCCTAATACACATAAAATCTCAGGAAACTAAGGGAATTATAGACTAATTTCTTTTATGAATACAAATGCAAGTATTCCCAGTGAAATACATCCAAAACAAATACAAGAACACATCTTAAGAGTAAAACAGAAAATTTAAAAACATTACAGAACTATAATGTATATAGATTAAGTATATACTGTATTGGTTGATTTTAGTCAATGTTACACAAATTTATACATATCTGAGAAGAGAAATCCTAGACTAGAAATCAAAGATTTCTGTGGAGTAAGTAATTACTTTCTTGATTACTAGTAGTGTGGGAGGGCCCAGGCCACTGTGAACAGTGCCACTCTAAAGCAAGCCTATAAGCAGAATTTCTACATGGCCTCTGATTCAGTTCCTGTTTTCAATTTCCTGCTTAAATTTCTTTCCCTGCAGATCATACACTATAAGTTG
>NW_021604766.1:2174154-2201246 GCF_004785775.1 Grammomys surdaster
AGAGAGAGAGAGAGAGAGAGAGAGAGAGAGAGAGAGAGAGAGAGAAAGAAAGAAATACAGGAGAACACAGGTAAACAGGTAGAAGCCTTTCTAAAAAGGAAAAACAAAACTCCCTTAGAGAATTATAAGAAAACAACCAAACAGGTGAAGGAATTGAAAAAAACTGTAAAACTGTCCAAGACATAAAAATGGAAGTAGAAACAATAAAGAAATCACAAAGGGAGACTACTCTGGAGGTAGAAAAAATAGGAAAGAGATCAGGAGTCATGGATGCAAGGATCAGCAACAGGATACAAGAGACAGAAGAGAGAATCTCATGTGCAGTAGATACCATAGAAAACATTGACACAACTGTCAAAGAAAACACAAAATACAAAAAACATCCAGGAAATCCAGGACACAATGAGAAGATCAAACCTAGTCTTCGAGGTAATAGGTATACAAGAAAGCGAAGATTCCCAACGTAAAGGACTAGTAAATAACTTCAACAAAACTATAAAAGAAAACTTCCCTAACCTAAAGAAAGAGATGCCTATGAACATACAAGAAGCCTACAAAACTCCAAATAGACTAGATCAGAAAAGAAATTCCTCCTGTCACATGATAATCAAAACACCAAATGCACAAAACAAAGAAAGAGTATTAAAAGCAGTAAGGGGAAAAGGTCAAGTAACATACAAAAGAATACCTATCAGAATTACACAAGACTTCTCACCAGAGACTATAAAAGCCAGAAGATCATGGAGAGATGTCATGCAAAACCTAAGAGAACACAAATGCCAGCCCAGGATATTATACCCAACAAAACTCTCAATTACCATAAATGGAGGACCCAAAATATTCTTTGCCAAAAAACAAATTTACAAAAACTCTTTACACAAATCCAGCCCTACAAAGAATAATAGAGGGAAACCTCCTTCATGAGGGAAATCATACCCTAGTAAAAGGAAAAAAGTAATCTTCTTGCAAGAAACTCAATAGAAGATAGCCACCCAAACATAACTCTATCTCTAATAACAAAAATAACAGGAAGCAACAATCACTTTTCCTTAATATCTCTTAACATCAATAGACTCAATTCCCCAATAAAAGACATAGACTAACAAACTGAGTACATAAACAGGACTTAGAATTTTGCTGCACACAGGAAATGCACCTCAATGACAAGGACAGACAGTACCTCAGGAAACACACCTCAATGACAAGGACAGACAGTACCTCAGAGTAAACAGGTGGAAAACAAGTTTCCAAGCAAATGGTCTCAAGAAACAACCTGGAGTAGCCATTCTAATATAGAATAAAATTGACTTTCAACCAAAAGTTTTCAAAAAAATAAGAAAGGACACTTCATACTTGTCAAAGGAAAACTCTACCAAGATGAATTCTAAATTCAGAACATCTATGCTCCAAATGCAAGGGCACCTACATTCATTTAGTAAAGAAACTTTACTAAAGCTCAAAGCACACATTGCACCTTGCACAATAATAATGGAAGACTTCAACACCCCACTCTCATCAGCAGACAGATCATGGAAACAGAAGCTAAACAGAGATACACTGAAACTAAGCGAAGTTAGGAACCAAAAGGATTTAGTTGATATTTATAGAACTTTTAATTCAAAAACTAAAGAATATACCTTCTCCTCAGCACTAAATGGTACCTTCTCTAAAACTGACCATAAAGTTGGTCACAAAACAGGCCTCAACAGAAACAAAATGATATAAATAATCCCTTGCATCCTATCAAATTGCCATGGACTAAAGTTGGTCTTCAGTAACAATAAAATCAATAGAAAGCCCACATACACGTGGAAACTGATCAACATTCTACTCAATGATAACTTGGTCAGGGAAGAAATAAAGAAAGAAATTGAACGCATTTTGGAATTTAATGAAAATGAGGACACAATATACCAAAACTTGTGGGACACAATGAAAGCAATGGTAAGAGGAAAACTCATAACTCTAACTGCCTACAAAAAGAAACTGGAGAGAGCATACACTAACAGCTTGACAGCAAACCTGAGAACTCTAGAACAAAAAAACAGCAAATGCACCCAAGAAGAAAACACAGCAGAAAATAATCAAACTCCAGACTGAAATCAACCAAGTAGAAACAAAAAGAACTATACAAAGAATCAAAAACAAAACAAAACAAAACAAAAAACAAAAAACAAAAAAACCCAGGAGCTGGATCTTGGAGAAAATCAACAAGATAGATAAACCCTTAGCCAAATGAATCAGAGTACACAGAGATAGTATCCAAATTAATAAAAATCAGAACTGAAAAGGGAGACATAACAACAGAAAATGAGGAAATTCAAAAAATCATCAGATTATTCTACAAAAGCCTATACTCAACAAAACTGAAAGTCTGGACGAAATGGACAATTTCCTAGACAGATACCAGGTACCAAAGTTAAATCAGCATCAGATAAACCATCTAAATCATCCAATAACAACTAAAGAAATAACAGCATTCATTAAAAGACTTCCTAACAATAAAAGCTCAGGTCAAGATGGTTTTAGTGCAGAATTCTATCACGCATTTCAAGAAGACCCAATTCCAATTCTCTATAAGGTATAACACAAAATAGAAACAGAAGGAACACTACCCACTTCATTCTATGAAGCCACAATTACACTCATATCTAAACCACACAAATCCAACAATGAAAGAAAACTTCAGACTAATCTCCCTTATGAATATTGATGCAAAAATACTCAATAAAATTCTTACAAACCGAATCCAAGAACAAATCAAAATAATCATCCATCATGATCAAGTAGGCTTTATCCAAGGAATGCAGGAATGGTTCAATGTTCAGAAATCCATTAACGTAATCTGCTATATAAATAAACTCAAATGAAAAAAAACATATGATCATCTCATGAGATGCTGAGAAAGCATTTTACATAATTCAACACCCTTTCATGATAAAAGTTTGGAAAGAACAGGAATTCAAGGCCCATATCTAAACATAGTAAAAGCAATATACAGCAAACCAGTAGCCAGCTTTAAAATAAATGGAGAGAAACATGAACTAATCCCACTAAAATGAGGGACTAGATAAGGCTGACCACTCTCTTCTTCCTACCTATTTAATATAGAACTTGAAGTCCACACCAGAGCAATTAGAAAACAAAAGATCAAAGGGATACAAATTGGAAAGGAAGAAGTCAAAATATCACTATTTGCACAAGATATGATAGTATACTTAAGTGATCCCAAAATATCCACTAGGGAACACCTAAACCTGATAAACAAATTCAGCAAAGTGACTGAATGTAAAATTAACTCAAACAGATCAGTAGCCTTCCTCTACTTAAAGGATAAACTGGTTGCGAAAGAAATTAGGGAAATGACACAATTCACAATAGTCCCAAATAGTATGAAATACCATGGTGTGAATCAAACCAAGCAAGTGACAGATCTGTATGACAAGAACTTCAAGTACCTGAAGAAAGAAATTGAAGACCTCAGAAGATAGGAAGATCTCACATGCTCATGGATTTGCAGGATTAATATAGTAAAAATGGTTATCTTGCTGAGACCAATATACAGCTTCAGTGCAATTCTCATCCAAATTCCAACTCAATTCTTCATAGATATTGAAAGAGCAATTTGCAAATTCATTTGAAATAACAAAAAACCCAGGATAGTAAAAACTATTCTCAACAATAAAATAACTTCTAGGGTAATCAACATCCCTGACCTCGAGATGTACTACAGGGCAATAGTGTTAAAAACTGCAGGTTATTAGTACAGATATAGGCAAAAAGATCAATGGAATAGAAATAAAGTTCCAACAATGGATGCACATACCTATGGTCACATGATTTTTGACAAAGGAGCTAAAACCCATTCTGTGGAAATAAGACAGCATTTTCAACACATGGTGTTGCTTTTGGAAGTCAGCATATAGAAAAATGCAAATTGATCCATTCTTAGCTTCGTGTACAAAACTCAAGTCCAAGTGGACCAAGGAACTCCACATAAAACCAGATACACTGAAACCAATAGAAGAGAAAGTGGTGCAGAGCTTCGAACACATGGAAACAGGGGAAAAAGACACAAGTGGCTTATGCTCTAAGATTAAGAATTAACAAATGGGAGGGACCTCATAAAATTGCAAGCTTCCAGTAAGGCAAGGACATTGTCAATAGGATAAAATGGCAACCAACAGATTGGGGAAAGATATTTACCAATCCTACATCTGATAGAGACTAATATGAAAAATATACACAGAACTCAGGAAATTAGACTCCAGAGAATCAAATAACCCTATTAAAAATGGGATGTAGAGCACAACAAAGAACTTTCATCTGAGGAATACTGAATGGCAAAGAACCTAAAGTAATGTTTAACGTCTTTAGTCTTCAGGGAAATGCAAATCAAAACAACCCTGAGATTCCACCTCACACCTGTCAGAATGGCTAGGATTAAAAATTCAGATGACAGCAGATGCTGGAGAGGGTGTGGAGAAAGAGCAACCATCCTAAATTGTTGGTGGGATTGCAAGCTGGTACAACCACTCTGGAAATCAGTCGGGCAGTTCCTCAGAAAATTGGATATAATATTACCTGAGGATCCAGTGATACCACTCCTAAGCATATACTCAAAAAATGCTCCAATATTTATCAAGGACACATGTTTCACTATGTTTGCTGCAGCATTATTTATAATAACTAGAAGCTGGAAAGATTCCAGATGTCCTTCAACAGAAGAATGGATACAGAAAATGTGGTTCATTTACATATGGAGGTACTACTCAGCCACTAAAAACAATGAATTAATGAAATTCTTAGGCAGATGAATGGAACTAGAAAATATCCTGAATGAAGTAACCTAATCACAAAAGAACACACATGGTATTGACTCATTTATGAGTGGATATTAGCCCAAAAGCTCACAACATCCAAGGTATAACTCACCGATCCCATGAAGCCCAAGAAGAAAAAAGACCAAAGTCTGGGTGTTTCAGTCCTTCTTAGAAGGAGTAACAAAATACTCACAAGAGCCAATATGAGACAATGTGTGGAGTGAAGACTGGAGGAGGTACTACCCAGATAGTGCCCCACCTGTGGATCCATCCCAGGTGCAATCACCATATGGAAACACTGTTTTAGATATCCTGAAGTGCATGCTGACAGGTGCCTGATATACGTGTCTCCTTAGCTTGACATATACAGAGGTGCATGCTCGCAACTAACCATCGAACTGTTCTCAGGATCCCAAATGGAGGAATTAGAGGGAAGACTGGAGGAGTTGAAGGGGCTTGCAGCCCCATGGTGAAAGCAACAATACCAACCAACCAGAGCTCCCAGGGTCTAAACAGCTAGCCTGGGAACTCACATGGAAGGACCAGTAACCAATGGTTCCAGCTTTATGTGTAGTTGAGGATGGCCTTGTTGGGCATCAGTGATATAGGAGGGCCTTGGTCCCTTGAATGATAGATGCTGCAGTGAGGGGGAATTCGAGTGAGGGGAGGTGGGAGTGGGTGGATGGGTAGGGGCATACCCTCATAGAAATAGGAGGAGGGAGAATGGGATAAAGGGTTTGTGGAGGGGGATAATGGAGAAAGGGGATAACATCTGAAATGTAGATAAAGTGTCTAATTATTAAAAAAAAGAAGAAAACAAACAAACAAACAAACAAACAAACAAACAAACCAGATAATGGAACTGGCTATTGGAGTTGACTGTTTGAGACTTTTTAGCAGCAATTTAATATTACCCATATTACTGGGATTCTTTATAATTGTCAAGGAAGGAGCCCGTGGAATTTTAAAACTATACCTTCATAAAATAAAAACTGAGGAGGAATATCCCCATACACCACTATTTTATTTAAATCATGTTCTTTTTATTTTAAAAATTTTTTTAAAAATTTGGATGCCAAGGAACTTTCTGCAGAGTGTCATAGACACTCTGCAACTAGGCATACCTATGCATAGGTGAAAAGGAAGGGATCCACTTACTGGCATATGGCATGATCCCGATCAGGTATTTAATACGGAGAAAAGGACATTTTTGTGTTTTTTTTTTGGCAGGATGTTGAAGGAACGTGGTGGCTGATAAAGTAAGAGGTGAGACATGCTGATGCCCAGACAAAGAATGATGCTGACCTGTGAGCTTGCTGAGTGCCCTGACAATGATGACTGGGAAGCTATATTGGATATATGTTCCTGACCCACTTTTGCTTACCTATAGCCCAGATGGGACAAGCTGCCTTGCCTCAAGTTTTAGACCTTGTGGAACAGAGATCAAAAAGAGAAGTTATAATGACTCTTACATTTTTCTTAAATGTGACCACTAATTCAGACTCAATCATGGAGTGGTCTAGAAATCAATCCAAAATTGGAAATAATGGTCTTCATTTGGAAGTCTGGTTCTGGACATTTTCAGAGACATATTTGGAAGTTAGCTGAAGTTCTCTAAGATGTTATGTTAGCAAGAAATAAAGTTGGGGTAGGATCTGGATTTCAAACAAGTGTGCATGCATTAAGTCTCTTTTAATTGTCAAGTTAGAATTACTTTTGTGTCTTCTACAGTATTTAATGTATGTTGTATTCATTGTAGACTTTCTAATTGTGTTAGTGTGTTGATCCAGCTTGTCAATTATGGATGTCTTTTGTTGTATTGCCCTGAATATCACAGAAACTTGGTCTTCTGAAAAATAGCCTGCAAGTACTGGAAGAAGTGAGTCATGCTTTAAGCAGAAGCAAGAGGGTATTGGGCTTGATTATTGCTGGTATTTAACAGCTTTAATTACATTAACTGGTAGCACCATTGCTTCTGGAATTGCACAAGAAGTTAACAAGAAGTTAAAACAGCTACTTTTGTTAATCATTTAGCAAAACATATTACTAATGTGTTGAATATACAAGAGGATTAGGCATTTGGAAGCATGGATTGATGCTTTTTTCCTATTCAAATTATTGAAAGGAGGTTCAGAGTTTAAGAGTAAGGAGCCATCACAAGTGTCATGCTGAATACCATTGGATTCATGTTAGTTCTAAAATTTAGAGTGGTAGTCATTATAATGAGGAAAACGTTTAAAAACACTTTCAGTGTATTTGGCATAATTCTAACACCTCTGTATGTTTTAATGTTGCATAGTGATTTTGTGAATTTAAAAAATGCTGCTCTGCTAAGTGTTGATGTGGCAGATACTGCTGATAAAATTACCTATGGCTTGAGGTCAGTATTTCTATTTTGGTCAAGCTTCAAGAATAGCATATATAGCTTGATCATGCTAACCTTTTTGTCATGGGAATAATTTTATTCCTGTACATCATGTTAAAGCTTATCTTTAACAACATCAACATGTTGGCAGTCAACATACATGGCTTGAATCTGAAAATGGACCCCCAGACAGAGTTATTAACTCAACAGGCTGACAAGACAAGGGCAGGTGAGGTTCTGCACAGAGCCTTACCTACCTAAAACATAAGTGCATTGCTTTTGATAATTCATATTCCATGATGGGTAAGGAAGGCATTCTTGTTAGAATGACCTAAAATAGGCTCAGTCTTGTCTATGAAATAAAAAAGCTGGCGAGGCAGAGAGTTTTGGGGGCTGCTTGGCAAGAATCTGACATTTTCCAAGGACAAGGAAATGAGCTTCAGGCAGGAATCTGACCTCTGGCTAGAAGAAGGAAGTAATTTCAGGTATAGATCTAAATTTTAGGCTATAACAAGGAAGGAGGCTTCAGACATGAAAATGACTTTTGGCTAGGACAGGGAAGTTGGTTCATATATTTTGGTCATCCTGATAAGCCCCTAGAAACAGTGATCCCTGGAGTGTTCATGGAATTTTGTATATTGCCTTGCTTGTTCTTTGACTATTAGTATTTAATGTGGTGCTTCTTTCTTGAATATTGCATCTATTGTATTGCTAGTTCCTCAACCTATAACTGACCTTAATACTTGTATGTAATTAAAATGATATAAAAGCAAAAAGAAGGATGTGGGATAGGATAGGGGAATTCTATAGAGTGGAAATGGGTAAAGGTGAAGGCATCTGAAATGTAAATAAATAAAATATACAATAAAAAAGAATAATCACCATCTGTAAGACTAGTGCAAGTTATATTTGAGTAATAAAATTTAAATTTATATATCTATCTGACACTGTCTTCATCATCTCTTACCGATTAAAATTCCTTATTTTCATAGATTAAATATTTTCACTTTTTTCTTATGGTTATTTAGGTTATTTGCTTTTTGTTTGTTTGCTTGCTTGTTTGTTTTGTTGTTGCTCCACTTGTTTAAGAAAGCTTTATCAAAATTAAAAACAAAATGATGACTTTCTGATGTTTTCATATAAGAATTTCACTAATGATCCTCCATTTAGAGTTACGTTTGAAACATGAGTTTTGATATATAGAGATCATTCCAGGAGGCAGACATGGGAGGATCAGCTTTTAATCATAGCATTGATGAGGCTTTGTCAGGAAGGTGGTGAATTTAAATCAGCCTTGACTACATGAAGAGGTCATTCTGCCATAGAATGAGTGAATAAATGAAGTAGATTTTATTTTACGTCTGGAAAAAACATTTACTTGTATAACATAAAAGTGTTAATTATGGTAGAAAAATGCATAATCTATTTTTTGTGAACGTCTTATTTATTTTACAAAATTATTTATCTGTCCAATACCAGGCAAGTCAATGATAATTCATTATTTATATGAAACTACATTTTCTAAATTTGTACTTTATATACTGATGCCTTCAACTAATGTTAGTATTTTATTTTCATGTGAGTTGTAGAAATGTGGTGAAATCATCTATAAATATCCATTTGTGACCCGAGTAAAAATGGATCTATAAGTAGATTAATTTTGAAAAGACTATCTAATTAAGATGTTTGTTTTTTAGTATGACATGCAAATTCTTTTGAGTAAAATAAGGAGATAGTGTTCATAAATAAACGTGGGAGATGAAGAAGCAATGTGAAGTCTGTGTTGAACACAATCATAAAGCTGAAAGAGGAGAAGGAAAACCATAGAGAAGAAGAGAATACAAACCCTTTTGGCTGCTAATAGGCCATATTCAAAGGATCTGGCACAGCTTCTGTGTGTAAATAGATTAATTTGTTTTTTTTTTTAAAACAAACTCCAGAATATACCTACACATATACTGGCACATATAAGTCCTGTACCTTTTCTTACCCAATTTCTTTCCATCTGAAAATTTTGTTTTAATTTAATGCTTACCAGGAATTTTATAATGTAAAAAGAAAAGGACAATTTAGATACTTATAAATTCCTTACTGGCAATATTTCAATGGTTTATATATAATGATACACATAAAATTTTACATGTGTTTATTCATAAAAAATATGACTTTAATGATCCAATAACCTTCCTTTTTTCTTATCTTCTAAAATGTACTTGGGTGCAAAGGACCAGCCTTTTGAGGCATGATGAAGCCTTAGGTTGATATTAGCACCTGACATGCAAGTCTTTTTCCAGCTCCTGCCTTATGGTTGCTCCTGATACTAGATCCTCTTAAGATAGTTATAATTTTCAAATGAAATTTGATATTAGTTAGCCACCCCCTCGTTCCTTTAAATTAATTCTGTATTTCATTCTGTCTAGGCAGAACTTGTTTCTTTGTGAAGAACATCCTAAAGTTTGGCCACTACATCCTGTAACCTGTGACATGTTTATCCATATCCTACAGTAATGAGATGTTGGTTAGCATCTGTTCTATTGCTTCTGTGTCTGTCCTATTCATAATATGCCTTCTCCTTTCTAAACACAGATTCACTGGAGTTCTAAAAGATCCATTTGTTAGATACCCCATTACAAAGATCTATTACTCTAAGAATCTATGTGAGAGAGAAAGCTAAAATTCATTGGATTGATGATAAACTGAGAACTGAGTAATTCCTTCGGTTGTGGCCTCTTCTCTTATGTGGAACAATACTTGCTAGTAGGAGAATCACTTTAAGTCCCAGTTTCCTAAATTGTGGGTGAAATAGAGAGAAAGAGAGAGAGAGAGAGAGAGAGAGAGAGAGAGAGAGAGAGAGAGAGATTGAAATGTCAGATCACAAAATATTTTGTAACTAGAACAGGTTTCTGAATATGCTACATCTAAAATTTGATTAAAAACTAAAAACCATATGAATCTAATCTACTTTTGGATATACTGCCTATGCTGTTGCTCCTGACTTTACTGTGGTTCTAAGCACAGTGCATTCACTTTGCTGTATGGATGACATCACCACTCACTGCAAATAATAATGACCAGAAAACTCTAGCAGAAGGACTTTGCAGCTTTGGACACATGGCTCTGGCTTTAGAGTCAAGGCTATACATATGGACTTGTGGAATCTCCCTCTGATGCTAATGAGAGCTACTGAGGTTAGTTGTATTTCAGGGATATTCTTATGTGGGCCTTTTGAGTGAAGCTGGAGAATTTAAGCCTGAATTACATTGGAGATCTGAAGCATTTCACAAGATGCCAGAGTCATGTGATAACTGCTGAGGAAAGATGAATACTAGGTGCAGAACTAGCCCACCCCCAAAAGACGTGTGTGTAGTCAACAAAGCTGAAAGGTATTTGGAGATCTGATAAGTAAGTGCTTTGGGTTTGTCTAGCTGGCTTTCTGCATTGCTTTGGCATAGCATTTCCACACTATTTTCCCATTCATCCAACTTTAAAAGATAATATATACTCTGTACTAATATGTTGGAAATAGGTGAATGATTTTTTGATTTTGAGTTTAGAGGAAATTAAAGTCAAGAGATTGCCAGGAGTATTTGACAAGTTTTGGAACTTTGGACTTTTAAACAGTGTTGAGACTGTAGCAGACTATGGGGATTTTTGAAGTTGAAATGAATGCATTTTTGCACTATGATATATCCACAAGTTTGTGGGTCCAGTGAATGGAATGTAATAGTGCAAATAGGAATGTCTGACATATATTTGAGTATTTGAATGCATAGTCATCAGGAGGTAGCACTGCTAGATGGTGTGTCCTTGTTGGAGTAGGTATAGTTTTGTTGGAGGCTTTGTGTCACGGGACAAAGGGCTTTGGGTTTTCCTGTGCTCAAGCCAGGCTCAGTCTCTTCCTCTTGCTCCCTCTGTATATCTTATAGTAGAACTCTTAGCTACCTCTCCGTAATCATGTCTTTCTACATGCTGCCATGCTTCTTGTCTTAAAGATAATGAACTATAAGCTATCACCAATTAAATATTTTCCTTTATAATAGTTGTGGTCATGATGTTTCCTCACAGAAAGAGAACACTGATATAATCTAAGACATAATAAAACATAGTCTAAGAGAGTATATTATGATAATTAGCTTAGGCCATCTAATCAAGAGGTAATATACATAAAGTTGAAGTTTTGGAACTCATATGTGCTAATGAAGTTTTAACTTTATAATGACTTGCTTTGAAATCGAAGACATCACATCCTACAGTCCCACTGGGAGTTCATGTCTCATTTTCATTGTCATGAGGACTGTAATTTTTTATCTATTTCACAAGCTCCATCATCTGCAGAGGCATTGAAATAATTTTTCTCTGTTCTGACTTGTAATGGGGTAGATATATTTAGTCATCACCTTACAATGAGAGTGAAATAGCAAACTCACTCCAACTAAAGAAGACCTCTTTTGTTCTTTTAGTAAAACTCCTCATCTTAGCTGTCTGTGGCACTAAAAATGGCAGCGTCCTTAGAAGCATGACTGCCAGAAGTCTCTCAGGAAGTCTCTGTTCATTTTCTCTGTTCCTAAACAGATTTCACTGTATCTTCTCCTACATATAATATTTTCTTTTATTGTTTGACACAATAATAAATTATTTCCTTAAGATCTTCCTTGTAAGATGCCATGTGGTATGAGCTCTGGGAATATATTCTTTTGAGAAAAAAGATGTTTGGGTACAGGGTGATCTGATTTTCACCATGTAGACCCTTTATCACATCTTGAAGATTTTTTTAAAAGATTGTATCAGTTTACTTTGTTAACAGGTCTTTGAACTGTCTTTAGTGTAGCATTGGAAATCAGCATGAATGCAGACCATTGCTAAAAGTTTCAACAGTGTACACTTATAAGCCAGGGAAGCACAGCAAATGTAATACAAGTGTTAATATGACATTTTGGCTTTGTGATCAGGAAGGTTACTTGAGTAATTAGCAACAGATGAACCCAGAGGACATGGTGAGATACTGTGTTCATCCCAACAATAACCAGAGTGACAAACAAGCATACACCAGAAGAAATGGATATATTAATTATAAAATATTCTTAAATATTTTTGAAATATGTTGAGCTTTTTCAAATTTCAATTCACTGAGAAATATCTTCATAATGAGAAATAAAAAAATATTATATGTGTCAACATAATTTTCAAACTATTTTTACCTTAAAGAAACTTCGGGTAAAATTGAGACATTATGTTATTTCAGTCAGCCTTGTCACTCTCTTAAAGTAATTATTCTAAGTTGCTCACCTTACATGACTTTTTATGAATTTATGTCTTTGTTTAATCTGTGACATACTATAGAATATATTTTGTGGATAAATGCATAAATGAGATATGATAATTCAATTTGCAAAAAAAATAGCTAAAAAACATGAATATGCATTATTTGTTTAAAAGAAAATCTTTAAACTCCAAGAGAATAGAATTAAAAGTAAAAAATCATATACACTAATTATTTACTACTAGCACCTAGTCATAATTAATATGCATATATGTACATAAATAATGTTATAAAATTCTGCATATTTTCTGATAAGAAAGGTTTATAGGAATTAAACAATATAATAATGGCATAAGAATCTACATATATGCCAATGAAATAAGATTTGTGATTCAGAAATAAGCTTAAAAATTTTTAACTAATGTTTTATATGTATATTTACATATGTTTATCGGCAATCACATGTTTTACAGACAACTGCACCTAAAAGAAAACTTTGCTATATTAAATTTATTGCCTAGGAACCATGTTATTTATAAAATTAACAGTGTACAATAGGTATTGATGAATGGGAAATTATTTGTTGCAACGATTGTGTTTTAAAATTAGCACACACAGATCACACTATGTAATTTTTGTGCTGTGTATCAGTTTCATGTCTCTATTTGCAATGTTTTATTTATAGATCATGACATACATTTTAGGGACTATCAACATGAATTGTTTTTATTGACAGGAAATCAATAACTCCTGTCATCATGGAACATAATAGTACGAAACATTCTTGTATTTCACTGTCTTACATGCAGAGTGGTATTAAATTCTCTGCAAGAACTGCTTATTTTAGATGTTCCAATGAAAATTGTTTCACTGGCCCAGGGGTGAATGCCCACTTAGAAGAAAGCAACATATTTGCTTTTGCTTGTAATAAAAGGGAAGCATAAGGAAACAGCTGTGCCTACAAATTTGAAGGAGTATAGAAACCAATGGCTTCTAGTCTAAGAAAGTCTCTTCAGTTGATAACTCAGAACATGAAATCATTCTGTGAGCAGTTGAGAACTGTCAATGTAGAGAGGCCGTGGTACATAGTGTCTATGAATGCCCTGACAGAGAAGGGAGTCTTACCAAAAAATACCTTATAGGTATGCATGCTTATCTAATGACTCAATATCACATATTCAACATTCTTTATGGCTTAAGCTATTTTATCTTTCATTCTATTGATCAATTTCAAAATTTTCAAAATAATCCATATTGTTGAATCCCTATCTCATCTGGAAAATAGGGTGCATTGTATTAGCCATTGTACCTAATATAACTTTCACAGTATTATTAATAAATTTTTGCAAACTTTATTTTAATTCAAATATTGCCAGCATTGAGAATTTCTAGATCTTAGTTCCTCTAATTAGATAATAAAGTACATTATGTAATTATCTGATGTTGAATAAATTTAGTCATGTGCAACATTGATTATTGTCTTGAGTTAAGGGACAAAGTGTTTGGGAAGCTATCATGTATATACTCTCAACAATAGAGCCCTAACCATCATTTTGAGAAGAGCATTTAATATCCTTCACAATAACCTAGGTTGTGGAACATTACTGATGGGGTCCCTTTGATGAACAGCTTATTTAAATATAACCCACTCCAGGGAGTGAAGATTTGATTTGATGTTGACAGATAACCACCTATAGTTTTGTCTCCCCCTTCATTAATTCATGATTCACTTACATCACAATCATAAGTAAAAAAATTAGGATGCTTCTACTGGAGTGGGTTTCCATATAGTCCCTCAAATATAGCAACTAATTACTCTGAATAACATTCCACCATTCTCCCAGATCAATTTCTTGGCCAGCCATCATCATAGAAGCCTCTTCTTGCATTAGATGTGAAAAAATATAGAGAACCACAGTCTTAAATAGGATGCCTCCATCAAATCCTTCTCCTCAGAGCTTGGGGAACCTTGCATTCAAGGTGCCAGAAGGATTTTAAGAACCAGTTGAGGGACACCAATGAAACAAGGCTTAGACACAGCAGAATTGATGCACATACACACTTACAGAGTAGGGAAGCATGCACAGGTCCTGTGCAGGACTGAGACTGCTGAAGTCTCCAGGCTGGGAGCAGAGTAGACAAAACTTCACATCTCTAACAAGAGGCTAATCCAATTGATAACTACAAACAAATCAAAAATTATTGTATTCTAAAGGGGTCTCACTTGGTATAAACAACAATCCTTATTTTCTTATTGAAAATAGATTTTTTCTTATACAGTATATCCTGAACATACTCACAATATATCCTCTGTTCATTCCTCTGAGCACACTGAACCACCTCCCCTTTTCCCAGATGCACTCCCCCTCAGTTTCCCTTCCTTCTACTCTAAGAGACAACTGAACAGGACAAATCAAGATACAATACAAGGCAAAGGGCCTCAAATTGAGGCTGGTTAAGACAATCAAATAGGAGAAAAATAATCTTAAGGCAAGGCCTCATGCCCACTGAGAGATGGCCATCACAAAATTAACTCAATGATGGTTTGGAGGTTCTTTGTCACAAAATGTATGTCAGGGTTTTGTTGTTGTTGTTGTTGTTATTGATCATGATAGTGGTATAGTGGTAGTGGTTTTTTTTTCTTTATTTTTCTTACTTTACAGGCCCTTTTGTATATACAATGTTTTCCAGTTTGGTGTTTTTATGTCATTTTTTTGGTATGTGTGAAGGTGTATGTCTCTGTATCTATGTCTGTTCCTTGAGCATATTCTTTGACTGTTTTTTCTCTTTGTTTGCACATTTTGTTGAATTCTGTTTTGTTTGCTTTAATTTTATCTATTATTGTTGTTGTTTACATGTCTATATGAGAGAGAGAAAGGTTGTGGATTTGGGTGAGTGGGAAAGTAGGAAAGATCTTGGGTGAGTTGAGAAAAAGGAGACATAATCAGAATTTATTGTATTGAAAATGATTTAAAAAAATAAATAAACTGTGTGTATGTATAGGCATACATGCATGTATGTATATGTGTGTGTGCCTTTGTATATGTGTGGTACATTTGTGTGTATGCAACATTTTTTATACACATACACACACAAACCTATATAACATATATGTATATTACCTTGATCATGATGTCTTGTTACAGTATTAGAAAAGCTGCGAAGACAAATGTCTACAAAGCAATATGTACCATTGATTATTCTTCTAATCAGTGATATTGAGAAGTTCTTATTTATGCTCTAAAGTGAATAATAGTCTATTCATTAGTATAACTACATTTCAACTTATCCTTAATTACATTATCCATTTGACTTTAATTAATTCTCCTTCATCTATTGTTACTGCAAACAATTGAAATCACAGAGATCATTCAGAAATTACCCAGATTCTATTTCAAAATTCACTGATATTATCATTAATTAAAATTTTTAAAAAATTTCTAATATATGTTGGCAACAATGTTTTATATTTCCATGACCTGAAACAACCTTTCACTTGGTCACTGTCTGTGTCACATAACTGATTCTCTGTAAATGTGTCACTCAGATGGTATATCTTGGCTACACTGGATTTGACAGCTAAGAGATCTCAGAAGCTCTAGAGATGCTATGTGTATTGCATGGGATGTGTTTTTCTTGGTCCTGTCACAGAACTGACATCGTTTTGCCATGAAAGTCTCAAGTTAAACAACAGCTACTTAAGACTTTTGTTTTCTGTTTCAAAACGCTGAATGGGAAAACTGTCATTCCATTTCTTACACTGAGCAAAATGTGGACAAACAAAAGCACAGAATTATTTAGGTCCATCAAAGAAACTGAATTTGCATAACAACATGTCACCACAAATACTGGGAAGACAGAAAAAACATCCAGAGATTTAAAGCTATAATTTTGTTTTCCTTATACAAAAGCTGCAGGTCCACCTGGTTGGAAGAAATGAAATTAACCAAGTTCAGAAAATGGGAAACCTTAGGAAATAGAAGATGAGTAGAGAAACTTGTAGATAACACATAACAGTGATCATGCCTGGGCAGGAATGAAGCATCCTACCTCCAGAAAATCCATAGCATCACTCAATAACATTTCCAGGAAACTTCAATTGAATTTATGACAATGTCTCAAGTCCTTCTCCAGTATAATGTTCTAATCCTCTAAGAGAAATTCTAAATGAACATTGTACCAAACTGGAAGAGAATTTGTTAAAAATTATCAAAACAAAACGTGAATAGGTCAACTAAGAGACAATGCAGTTTTGTATAAATGGTTACCAGGATAACACCCAGAGCTACAAAATGGTAAGAGTCATTTCTTCCTAAAGGCATTGCAATCCTTAATATATATTGGTGTAGTAATAAATTATCAACTGAATATTGCAAAATGAAAAGTAATATGTGATATAGATGAACATAAATTAAAAACTGAATATTATATACAACAACTCAGTAAGTGAGGAAAAATAATCAAAGTTCAATAAGGAGATTTGAATGAAAATATCAGTTTGACATAGCTGATACATTAGGATATTATTATTATTATTATTATTATTAACAAATGCACATTGTTCTAAAAGTCTAGTGGAACATTCCATGGAAAGATCTCACTCTAGCCCAGAAACTCATTTAACAAATATGAAAAAAGAGGAGTCTCACAAGACCTGTTAATAGGACAGATTGGAGTTAATGAGAAATAGCAATTGAAAGGCTTTTACAAAATCCTAATTACTTGGAAATGATGGATACATGCAAGCATGACACATGATTTAAACCTTTATTGAAATGCAAAACTATTCCAAGCTAAACATGAAGGATCAAAATTTTAAAAGATAAAAATGAAACTGTCCTTTAAATGTAAGACATATAGTGTCTAACACAAGTTTTAGAAGACATGAAGGCTTTAAAATCAATTCTTCAAGGGAATTACCCAGTTTCTCCATTTTCTAAGAATTCAGGACAGAATATGGCATATCAGTTTGCTTCTGATATCATCAAGGTGGCAGGCAGATATTGATTCAACAGTATCCAGTAACTTAGCTCATAAAATATTGTCTTGAAGAAAATTGGATTTGTGGGTCAGTAATACTGGTTATGTCCAAAGCTTAAATATAATATCCAGAGCAATTAACTCCCACAGTGAATAATTTACTTTTGTTTGGCCATTTTCAGCATCCATTCTTTGGATAACTTGCTAACAAAACAAAATAAATATTTCAGCCATCTTAAAATGATATATAATATTTGGTTTGATTCACTGGTAATCTTACCTGTTATTTTTTGCAGGAAATTTATTATGGTTTTTCACTTCTCAGTTTTAATTTTTAATTAATTAATTAATTAATTAATTCACATTATATTTAAATTTCTGCCCCCCTCCACCCTCTTACACAGTCCCTTTCCCTTCTCCTCCAAGAGAATAAAGCCCACGCACCTCGGGTATCTCTTCATCTTGGCACATTAAGTCCTTCCAGGGAAAGGCTCATCCTCTCCCAATGAGGTCAGACAAAGGCAGCACAGGTAGGAAAGCATACTAGATACACACACAACAGCTTTAGGAATAGCCCCTGCTCTAGTTGGGGGATCCACATAAATACCAAGCTGCATATCTGCTACATATAGGCAGGGTCTAAAGTCTAGCCCATGTATCCTCTTTGGCTGGTGGTTCCATCTCTGAGAGCCCCCTAGGTTTAAAGTTATTTGACTCTGTTGGTCTTCTGTGGATGTTCCTATTCCCTTCAGGGCCCTCAATTATTTCCTCAACTCGTCCATAAGAGTTTCCAAGCTCCATCCAATGTTTGGTTGTAGGTCTTTGCATCTGTTTAGTCAGCTGCTGGGTGGAGTATCTCAGAAGACAGTTCTGATGGGATGGGTCTGAATTTGGACCAGTCATTGATTGGTCTTTCTGTCAGTCTCTGGTCTACATTTATCTCTGTATGTCTTGTAGACAGGATAAATTTTTGAGTGGGGTTGATATCCTTATAGTTTCACTGTTGCTTCTGCCTGGCTACAGCAGGTGGCCTTTTCATATTCCATATGCACACTGCTGTGAATCTCAATTAAGGTCTCCCCATTTATTCCAGGGTAGACTCCCCACTCCCAGGTCTCTGGTACTTCTTTGAGATGCTTCCCCTTCCCACCAGGTGCAGATTTTCATTCATGGCCTTCTGGCTTTCTTCTCTGTCTCTTACTTTACCTCATCCCAATCTCCATCAGCCCCTGTCTTTGTTCCCACTCCCACCCAGTTCCCTTATTCCATTTTAATCCTATGAATATTTTACATTCCCTTCTAAGTGAGATTCAAACTTCCTTGCTTGGTCCTTCCTTCTTGCTTAGCTTATTTGTGTCTGTGAAGTGTAGTGTGGGTATCTTTTGCGTTATGGCTAATATCCACTTATAAGTCAGTACATATGCATGTCATTTTGTGTATGCTTTACCTCACTCATGATGATATTCTCAAGTTCCATACATTTGTCTGCAAATTCACGAAATCTTCATTTTTAACAACTGAATAGCATTCCATTACTTCGATGTGCCACATTTTCTTTATCTGTTATTCAGTTGAAGGACATCTTGGGTGTTTCCAGTTTCTGGCTATTATGAATAAAGCTGTTATGAACATAACTGAGCAAGTGGGTCCCACTCTACCTATAGGGGGATATTTTTTGAGTATTTGCCAAGGAGTGATATAACTGGATCTTGAAGTGCAAATATTCCCAGTTTTTTGAGACCACCAAATTGATTTCCAAAGTGGTTGTACAAGTTTGCACTCCAACCAGTGAGAACATTGCTCTACAACCTTATCAGCATGTTCTATCATTTGAGTTTTTGGTCTTAGCCATTTTTGGCTAAGATAAAATGGAATATAATGATAGTTTTAATTTGCATTTCCTGGATAACTAAGGATATTGGACACGTCGTTAAGTGTTTCTTGTTCATTCAGGATTTCTCTGCTGAGAATTCTCTGTTTAACTCTGTACACCATATTTTAATTGGGTTATTAAGATTGTTGGTGTCTAATATCATGTTACTTATATATTTTGAATATTAGCCCTCTGTCAGACATAGTGATGATGAAGATCCTTTTCAAATCTATAGGTTGTTATTTTGTTTTATTAAAAGTATCCTTTTCCTTATAGATCTTTTTCATTTTTATGAGATTCCATTTATCAATTGTTGATTTTAGAGCCTGAGCCAGTAGTGTTTTGTACAAGAAGGTGACTCTTGTACCAATGAGTTCAAGGCTATTTTTTACTTTCTATTCTATTAGATTTAATTTATCTGCTTTAATGTTGAGGTCTTTGATTCAGTTGGACTTGAATTTTGTGCAGGATGATAAATATGGATCTATTTGTATTCTTCTACATTTTGGCATCCAGTTAGATCAGCACCATGTTGAGGATGCTCTTTATTCCACAGTATAGTTTTCTCTTCTTTGTCAAAAATCAAGTGTCTGTAGGGGTGTGGATTTATTTGTGTATCTTCAATTCTTCTATTGATCAACCTGTTTGTTTCTATAGCAACCCCAGGAAGTTTTTATTATTATTGTTGCCTCTGACTTGTACTAATTTGTTGGAGGCCTGGCATTGGCTGCTAGGTGGTGCCACGAGTGCTGATTTGATCAAGGCACCCCTGCTAAAGCCTGTGAACTGAACTGCTAATTTCCTGGCAACACAGATTGAATTAGCTCCAAAGAAGAATTTCTAAACAGGTCCACCTTCCCCATATCTTAATAATTGTTCTTTTCAACTACCTCTGGTGGGTGGTGGGCTAGAAGGGAGGTTAAAACATTTAAGAACCATTATCTAAAATAGGAAAAAAACCCAAAGCAATATAAGTAGCTATGTTTAGCTATGGATGCATATTCTTTCCCAACTAGCCATATATATGGGCCTTAATTCTGTATTTTCAATGTTTATAATCGGTGTCCACAAGTCATAATCCTACTGATTTGATATGCTATGCATAAAATAAGTTGGAGAAAATAAAACAAAGAATCCCTCAAAAACCTGGGCATGAAAAGACTGCCATCTTGACAAATGGCTGGTCTTTAATTTCATGTATAATATACATACATTCATTTTAAAAATTCCATCTGTAGAATTGAAAATTTTTGCATTATCATAAGAATATTTGTTGACAGCTTAATACTTAGCACTTATACTTAACACTTTGGTTGTTCTTATATTTAATCCCTAATTTTACCAAGCATCCTTCCTTATACTTCTAAATACACAAGCAATAGTGCACAAATTTTATGCTTAACTTTCTAAATTTCCATAATTTATTCAATGTAATTCAAAGGGCATCATTTTTACTAATTATCTAATAAGCTAGTGTCATAAATAAATATGTGCATATAGATGCATGATTTTTATGAGACATTCACAATTTATAGTCTCATAGAAATGTATTTTCAGAGCTAATATTTTATATGGATTTACATTAGGTAGTGATGAGTAATACTGAGGTTTATCCATGGATTAAGTTAGAAAAACATGATTTGAATATGATATCATCCTTATCATTTTTGGTTTTACAAGGGATTATTGTTCAAGTTCTGATGAAATATTTCATTTTCTTTCACAAGTTGTGCATATGTATTTTTGAATTTGATGAAAATATTTAAAATTTTCATTTCTGTAAGATGTATTTTGTGACATGCTAAATTTTTAAATGAATATTTAATTTTATCATAAGTATACCTAACAGCTTTTTAAAGCACGCTTTCCATGGAAATTTCAGTGAGACTGGCTCCTATTAGCTCATTTGTTTAGATAGTTGTTTACTAGTTGGTAAATCTATTTAGAGAAGATTGGAAGGTTTGATTTTGTCGGTTGAAGTTGGAGGAGGTAAATGGGCTCTGAAGTATCAAAAGACTCAGTACACTCTGTGTCCTGCTTATGGGTCAAGATGTAAGATTTCAGGTCCACCCTACCAACTCTTGCCAGGTATATTAAGGAATGGGTGTCTAAATCTTTGGATTAATCAACACATACCTCTTGTTCTTGTCCTTCTTGTTCTACTTGTTCCTCTTCATCTTCTTCTTCACCTCTTTTTCTTGTTCCTCTTCCTTCTCCTCCCTCTCCCTCTCCCCCTCCCCTCCCCCTCCCATCCCCTTCCTTCCTCCTGCCCCTCCCCCTCCCCTTTCTCCCCTCCCTCCCTCCCCCTCCCCTTCCCCTTCCCCTTCCCCTTCCCATTCCTCCTCCTCCTCCTCCTCCTCCTCCTCCTCCTCCTCCTCCTCCTCCTCATTCTCATTCTCATTCTTATTCTTATTCATTCTTTTTCTTTATTTTTGAGACAGAATGTCTCTGTGCAGCCTTGGCTGTCCTGGAACTCTGTAAACCAGGGTGGCCTATAACTCAGGGATGTTTGTTTCTGACTCCAAAGTTCTGGGATCAAATGAGTGTGCCACAATAACCAGGCCACATACACTTCTTTTATCTATTATTCTTAAAATATTCCAACTTTAGGCAACATAGCAAGGATGTTCATCACAGAGAAACATTGAATATTTTGGTGGCTCTTGCTTTGTAGGTGCACAGAAGCAATTACATGAGAGAGATACAGAGATGATTTAAAACCTGCTATAGATAGGAATGCAAACAAATGCTGCATGAGCCCATTTGGTATCTAAAAGTTGTTTTTTAATGTCTTAATAGTTTTGGTTATTGATTGCTGTTCCTTTTCATTCTATATGTAATCTCTTTTCAGAGTTCCCATCTTAAGTTGAAATTCAGAAAATATTTGTTTCCAAGTGTTTTCTTCCCAATAACTGAACATCTTTATGTTACTTTTTTAGGTGGTGTTGTGTGGTTCCCGAATGTCTTCCACCTCTGGTGGCTCAGGAAGGCAGAGAAGTCCTCCACAGGAGATTAGATGACAGCTCGATAGTTGAGACCTTCTCCACGGTTTCCCACGATGGGCGCCAAAGTCACAAGGAAGTCCATATAAATAAGCTTTATTTTCATGACCGATGGTAGATGAATCTTGCTGTACCCCTGTACCTTTAGGGCGGGCCTTTGGTTAAATACTGTTTGTAAGGAGGAGGGTCTGGGAAAGAATATTTAACTGGCTACACCGTCTGGCTTTTAGGTATCTCATTAATATGGAAATCCCTTGAGACTGAGGCCTGTAGTCATGCCCTCTACCTAAGCTAGGTGACACAAAGCTCTTTGGGAGGGGCTGCATTGCCCCATGTGATTGAAAAGCAAGAATCAAATGGAGGTCTTAGCCATGTGTTAGGAGCCTGGAATCTAGGAGCTTGGAGAAACGTATTCCATCCCTTGTAGGGTCTCCAGCCCTTTCCAGCCAGTGCTCAACCAGAAACCAAGCCATTCTTTCATGGTCCCACAGTATTATTTGAAGGGAAATGTATTTTCTATATTCCTATGCAATAGGTAGAAGTGAGATCCCAGAATCATCACTGAAAAGAATATATAATATGCTAAACCCTTGTGTTTCTTAAAATGGTAGCCCATTTTCTGAATACTCATTAATATTCTTCTGTTGTTCTATATAAAAGTAACCTGTATCCACCTAATGCAAATGTCATCTCAGAGGCTTACTGCTAAATAAGCCCACTGTTTCTGTACACTGGCTAGCTGTTTTGGATCAACTTCCTCTTCCAACTGACTGACACAATCTTGCTTCCCTCAGATTTTCACTGAATTGTACTGCTTAGCTTCAAACTAAATTTGCAAATTTGTTCTAATTTTCTGGATCCTTGTTATACTCTGATTCAGCTGTTTCTGCTGACCAGCACAGAACTGCTGAATGAACTAATGAACTGAACTCCACTGCATTGCACTCACTGCAGTGACTCCAGACTGTCTGACTCTCTCTTCCCAATACTGCTTTTTTTTTCTATTAAAATTTTTAAAAATTATATTTTTCCATTATTATTTTTATTGTATATTTTATTTACTTACATTTCAAATGTTATCACTTTTCCCATTTCTCTCTGAAACCTGCTATATCATTCCCCCTCCCCTGTTTCTATGAGGGTGTTCTCCCACCAAACTAGCCACTCTTGCCTTCCCTCCTTCAAATTCCCCCACACTGGGGCATCGAACCTTCATAGGACCAAGGGCCTCTCCTCCCATTGATGCCCCAAAAGGCCATCCTCTGCTACATATGCATCTGGGGACATTGATTGCTCTATGCGTACTCCTTGGATGGTGGTTTAGTCCCTGGGAGTTCGGGGAGTCTGGTTGGGTGATATTATTGTTCTTCCTATCGGATTGTAAACCCCTTCAGCTGTTTCAGTACTTTCTCTAACTCTTCTATTGGAGACCCTATTGGGGGACCCTGTGCTCAGTCCAATGGTAGGTTTCTAGCATCTGCCTCTGCATTTGTCAGGGTATGTCAGAGCCTCTCAGGAGACAGCTATATCAGGCTCCTGTAAGCATGCACTTCTTTGTATCCACAATAGTACCTCTGTTTAGTGACTGTATAAGGAATGGATCCCCAGGTGGGAGAGTCTCTGGATAGCCTTTTCTTCAGTTTCAGCTCCACACTTTGTCTCTATATTTGCTCCTGTGAATGAATATATATATATATATATATTTTTTCTCCTTTCTAAGAAGGACAGAAGCACCCATACTTTGATCTTTCTTCTTGAGCTTCATATGGCCTGTGAATTGTATCTTGAATATTCTGAGCATTTGGGCTAACAGCCACTTATGAGTGAATACATACCAAGTGTGTTATTTTGTGAATGAGTTACCTCACTCAGGATGATATTTTCTAGTTCTATTCATTTGCCTAATAATTTCATGAATTCATTGTTTTTAATAGCTGAGTAGTACTCCTTTTGTAATTGAACCACATTTTCTGTAACTATTACTCTGTTGAAGGGCATCTGTGTTCTTTCCAACTTCCGACTATTATAAATAAGGCTGCTATGAACATAATGAAGCATGTGTCCATGTTATATATTGGAGAATCTTTTGGGTATATGCTCACAAGTTGTATAGCTGGATCCTCAGGTAATACCATGTCCAATTTTCTGAGGAACTGCTAGACTGATTTCCAGAGTGGTTGTACCAGCTTGGAATCCCACTAACGATGGAGGAGTGTTATTCTTTCTCCACATGCTGTCCAGCATCTGCTGTCACCTGAGTTTCTGATCTTAGCCATTCTTACTGGTATGAGGTGGAATTTCAGAGTTGTTTTGATTTGCATTTTCCTGTTGACTAAGGATGTTGAACATTTCTTTAGGTGTTTCTTGGATGTTCAGTATTCTTCAGTTGAGAATTCTTTGTTTAGCTCTGTACTCCATTTTTATCTGTTTTTTTGATTCTCTGGAGTTTAACTTCTTGAGCTTTTTGTATATATTGGCTATTAGCCCTCTATCAGATGTAGGACTGTTAAAATATCTTTTCCCAGTCTGTTGGTTGCTGTTTTGTACTATTGACAGTGTCCTTTGCCTTATAGAAGAGTTGTAATTTTATGAGGTCCTGTTTATCGATTCTTGATCTCAGAGCATAAGCCATTTGTGTTCTGCTCAGAAAATTTTCTCCTGTGCCCATGTTTTAAGGCTTTTCCCAATCTCTCTTCTATTAGCTTCAGTGTATATGGCTTTATGTGCAGGTCCCTGATCCACTTGGACTTGAGCTTTGTACAAGGAGATATGGATGGGTAGATTTTCATTCTTCTATATGCTGACCTCCAGATGAACCAGCATCATTTGTTGAAAAATCTTGTCTTTTTTTATAGAATGGTTTTGCTTCTTTGTCAAAGACCAAGTGACTGTATGTTTATAGGTTCATTTCTGGGTCTTCAATTCTATTCCATTGATCTACTTGCCTATCTCTACCAATATACCAATACCAATGCAGGATTTTTTTTTTATCACTATTGCTCTGTAATACAGCTTGAGATCTGGGATGGTGATTCCTCCAGAAGTTCTTTTATTGTTGAGAATAGTTTTTGCTATCCCGTTATTTTATTTTTTGGTGCTGTTGTTATTCCAAATAAATTTGCAAATTGCTCTTTCTAACTCTGTGAAGAATTGTGTTTGAGATTGCATTGAATTTGTCGATTGCTTTCAGCAAGATGGTGATTTTTTCCATATTAATCCTGTCAATCTATGGGCATGGGAGATCTTCCCATCTTCTGAGATCTTCTTCAATTTCTTTCTTCAGAGATTTGAAGTTCTTGTCATACAGATCTGTCACTTGCTTGGTTTGATTCACACCGTGGTATTTCATACTATTTGGGACTATTGTGAATTGTGTCATTTCCCTAATTTCTTTTGCAACCAGTTTATCCTTTAAGTGGAGGAAGGCTACTGATTTGTTTGAGTTAATCTTACATCCAGCTACTTTGCTGAAGTTGTTTATCAGGTTTAGAAGTTCTCAGGTAGAATTTTTGTGGTCACTTAAGTATACTATCGTATCACCTGCAAATGGTGATATTTTGATATTTTGACTTCTTCCTTTCCAATTCATATCCCTTTAACCTCCTTTTGTTGTCTAATTGCTCTAGCTAGAACTTCAAGTACTATACTCAGTAAATAGGGAGAAAGTGTGTAGCTCTAACTTCAGATCAATTTCTCAATAATGCTCTTAAATAGCCTTTCTTTTTTGTCTGTCCTCTTGGGAGTTGAGCACATCTTACCACTGACTCATTCTTTTGTATTTCTCTAATTTGTCACTTTGTCTACTCCTCAATTAGATGCTGTTATTTGGGATTAAAGATGTGTACTAAGGGCAGGTTTGTATTCCAGCCAGAAGAATGAAATGTATGTGACCTCTCCACATTCCTGCTGGATCACCAAGGATATGTTTGGATATGATGAGAACAGCCATGTTACTTGTAAACTTCCTCTACACCTCTATTCTCTCTCTCTCTCTCTCTCTCTCTCTCTCTCTCTCTCTCCCTCTCTTTCTCTCTCTCTCTCATATATATATATGATAGATATAGATATAGACATTGCTTGCTCTCTCTCTCTCGCTGTCTCCCACATTTCTCTCTTCTGCTCTCTTATACTCTATTTTCTTCAGCTACAGGTAACTATCAGCTTTGTATTTTTCACAAAACTTTATCTCCTAATGAAATAATTTTTTAACTTTTTAAATTTATTCTGTTCAGATTTATTTAATTCATTTGAATGAGTGATTTCATCATAGCATGTATGTCTCAGGCACTTGTAGAGGTCAGAGGGGAGCATCAGATACTCTGGAACTGGAGTTATTAATGATTATGAACTATTATGTGGGTGTTGGGAATGAAAGCCAAATTTTCTAAAAGAACAAGTGCTAAGCCATCTCTACCCCTGACTCTTTTTAGTTTAAACTGAGGTATTCTCTCATTCTTGTTGTGATTTTTATGTCCATGTAGAACCATTTTCTTTAAAAGAGATTGCAAAATTAGTATATTAATTATTTAAAAGTTTATATAATATTTTAACATATCTAGTCCCCTCAATTCTTCCCAATAACATTCTTCTTAGCTCTCTACCCCTTTCCAAATTTTTTTGAGATTAGTTTCCCCCCTCTCACTCTCCTCCTCCTCTCCCTCCCCTTCCCCCTTCCCCTTCCCCCTCCCCCTCACCTTCCTCTTCCTCTTCCTCTTCCTCCTCCTCCTCCTCCTCCTCCTCCTCTTCTCCTTCTCCTTCTCCTTCTCCTTCTCCTTCTCCTTCTCCTTCT
>NW_021604766.1:2201346-2246224 GCF_004785775.1 Grammomys surdaster
CTTCTCCTTCTCCTTCTCCTTCTCCTTCTCCTTCTCCTTCTCCTTCTTCTTCTTCTTCTTTCTCCTATGAATGTTCTCTGTATTACTCAGCTATGTTTTGGAACTGTTATGGTGTTTGGTCAAGTTTTCCAGGGTCACATCATGATAAATAAAACAGACAAACAAACAAATGCACACACTAAATAAATAACAAAGCAAAGTAAAAACCAATTTCCATATCCAAATTCAATTTTCTTCATTAATTTTTCTGTGACTTTCCAAAGCAGTCACCTTCAGAGTAGACATTAAGCTGAATTTGTTGGTTCCTGGGACTCTTGCCTTGACCAGTTCTCCACACATCATAGAAGTTTATTAATATTTATTTCTATTTTTGTAAATGTGAGCAATTTCAGCTTTAATTCTTTCTGCTCTAACAGAAACCAAGGTCAGCCTTGGAAACAGCTTCATATTCAACACCAAGATTAACATAAAAGACTAAAGTGCTTGTGATATTGGTTTTATTTTCTTCTATTCATGACATAGTTTTCTGAAATGTATGAAATGTATGTTTATTGCTAGTACACATTCCTTAATTGTTTTGTGTCTCCTCTGACTGTTTATACTATATGAGTTCTCATAGGAAAACACAAGTAAAATTGTTGTGATCCTAGAAAACTACACACAATTCATGACAAATAATATCATTAAGATATACATATTACTTTGGAAATTCTTCTGTAAATATTACTACACATTCACTAAACTGATCTTTCAAAATAAAACTATTTATTTTGCACAGCTACTTAACAATTTTAAGGTACATACAAAAATTTAAAAGATAGTTAATGGAATACATTGTACATATTGAGTGATTAATGATGTCTGTGTGTGTGTGTGTGTGTGTGTGTGTGTGTGTCTATGCATGAGAACATATGAGAACATAGAATGTAGAAAAGACATTGCATCCTTTGGAGTAAAAGTTATAACCAAGTAGGTTCAGCTTTACATGTGGGTTAGGATCTCAACATAGGTTTACTGCAAGAATAGTATCTGTTTTGAACTACTAACTAATCCTTTCAAACCCAATGTATGTAGAATTTCTTTGTTGATAGCACTTGCTTTGTGTGACAAGGTTACCTTTGTATTGCTTCATGAAAATTTAAGAACACAGAGAGTAGAATTGAAACACTTTAGTCTTATTCAAATTCATTTCTATTTTTCACAATATTTGTTCATTTATTCATATCACATATTTCAGTACAATGTATATTATGTAGCCTTTTCAATGATTTTTTTAACTATATCTTAATTCTTTCCTCTCTAATTGTTAGAAGAGTGCAAGATCTTTATGTTTGATGTTTGAGTTCAAACTTAGATTCCAAATTTCAGAGCCTGAAATTCAGCTCAAAATTAAAGGCTTTAAGATTTAAAGACTTAAGTTAAAGGATGATGGTGTCAGTTCTTTCCTTCTTCTTTCCTTTTTTAAACAATACAAAATTTTGTATTGGTCATTTTATTTATTTACATTTCAAATATTATCCCCCTTTCCAGTTTTCCCTCCTTAAGCTCCCTATCCCCTCCTCCTACCTTGCCTCTATGAGGGTGTTTCCCCACCCACCCACCCACCCACCCACTCCAGCCTTGATGCCCTAGCCATTCCCCTATCCTGGGTCATCAAGTCTACACTGGATCAAGGGGCTCTCCTCCCAGTGATGCCAGATAAGGCAATCATCTGCTACATATCCAGCTGGAGTCATGGGTACTCCCTGTGTACTCTTTGGTTGGTAGTTTAGTCCTTGGGATCTATGGGGGTTCTGGTTGATAGACAGTCCTAAATGGCAGGAACCCAAGAGGTTTTTAGAACCCAATAAGAAGGACATTAGCCAAAATACTAAACAAAGGGGAGAGAAAACCTGTAGAGACCACATCCAATGAATATGTATGGCCCCCAGTTGAGGGATGAGGCTACTTACTCACCTCAAAAATATTAATCCAGAATTTTTCCTGTCAAAACGAAATGCAAGGACAAAGACTGGGACAGGAAGGGAAGGAAAGGCCATCCAGATACTGCTCCACCTAGGGATCCATCCCATCTGCTGACACCAAACCCAAGACACTATTTGTGATGCCAAGAAGAGCTTACTGAGAGGAGCCTGATATAGCTGTTTCCTGAGAATCTCCACCAGAGCCGAACCAATACAGATGTGGATGTACACAGCCAAACATTGGACTGAGTGTGGGGACCCCAATGGAGAAGTTAGGGCAAGGACCGTAGTAGCTGAAGGGTTCACAACCTCATAGGAAGAACAATATCTTTCCTTCTTCTTATTCGATTTCCCTAATGTTACTTGCAATCTTCATCTCCAGTCTACACATAGCATCCTTTGCAGAAAGCAAAAGATTTGAGATTACTTGCATTGAAATCATCTGAAACTTGTTGTTGCCCATAAACTGTTGTGAGTTAAAGAACTATTTGATTTTGAATCTGCTCTCTCTCAATTATGGACATACGGTTCCTCTCTCCACTACACTAGCAGAAAATATGAAGTAAATCAGTTATTTCTCTTAGCTTCTATTAGTTCTTTATTACATCTTTCTTCAAAGTTATTTTTTTTTAGTATTTAAAACTCTGCCTAAGTGGATACTTTTACAAAGTTCTATACATTTCTCCTGTTGTCTGCTCAGTAAACATTCCAACTAACCTCTCGCTTCTATATTCTATTTACTTTTCTTCAAAGTCTCCATAAGAATTTGTTCTGAATTCTCATCATTTTGCTGTTGTTATTTCTGGTAGCCACTGTTTATCCCCTCCGTCTTAATAAAAAGGTGATTACTCTGAATTAATTCGATATTTATGAATTGATAATTATCTAAAAGTATTCAAAGATGAAATGCACTCTTTCTAATTATTTTTTTAAAAGTAAATAAATATGTAAATAAATAATAGAACTAGTTAGGACTTTCTTGACTAGCAGAGGCCTTTCAGAGCAGTGAATGGGTTTCAGAGATTATGAAGAATCAGGCAAGCAGAATGTTGAGTCAGACACCAAGGCTGGGATGCTTTGCAACTGACCGACTAGTAATCAGTAAATTTCTTCATCTATACAGATTTAAAAACATGCACAATTTCAAGAGATATATATCATATCATTTTGTCCCAGGCATGCTTTACTAATATGTCCAGGTTACAAGTTAAGTACAGATAGAATAGATTTTATTATTATTAACACCTTACTCCTGTTCATAAAAGTCTACAAATTATTTTAGCTTAAGTAATCATAATATAGCTGCTGTTTTCAGGCTGGCAGCACTTTGAAGTTTCAAGGTGCTTAGAGAGGAAATAAACAGAGTACAAGTCAGTCCAGGTGAATTATTCTGCTTTAAGCAGTATAAAATTAACTTTTAATGATCAATCATATAATTCGTAAATTTGCCTAAACTGAGAATTGAGGTTGAAGAATATTTGTATCTGTTATTTGTATTTATAAGCTTATAAGAATTTATGTAATAAAAGAATTGTTTTGTTTCTAAATTAACTGGCATTACAGCAACCTGGTGTAAACCAACCTTGCCAAAAATGACAAATTCTAATACCCTATTCTTCTTACATTCTTTTATCTCATCCTTGCACCTACCTGTACATGCTATTATATTATCTTAGTCACTCTAGCTTTTATTGCTGAGTTCTTACAAGGGGTTTAGTATGTATAGGCTTTTATCTTCTAGGTTATAATTTTAAGAAATTTCAAATATACTATGAAAGCAGGTCTGTGCTCTGATGTGCTGTCATTTTTCATATCCTACTGAACCTTATCAGCCTCCTCTGAATTCATACATTGTAATTATTTTGTTTTATGAGTTTGCTAAGGGGCAGATAACAATCTCAACAGCAGAGAAGATTCCCAAGTAGGGTCAACTGAGGTTACTTCTCTTGAAAGCAGGAGGTATTATATTCAAGACTTTTGTAGGGGAATACAGACAGAAACAATTTTGTCAGAGAAGACATGGGTCAATCATTATGCTAAAATCCCCCTAAGGGCGTAACTTGCAGATAACCAAATCAAAGGAAAAGGACATCCTGTCAGGTCAGCTTTGTAGATCTGATTTGCTGATACTTTTTGAAACAGCTACACTGGCTTCATGATTCTCATCTTTCCCCTCAGAAATGATTGTGCGACTTCACACTCTGGAGTACGGATTTTAGATAAATATAGAATCATGACAGGCACACATATGTGCTTTGCTTCATACAGATAATACTTTGTATGTCATAGAAATTATGAAGGAAACTGTAGTATTAGAGTATACAACTGTTATTCTCAACCAGTTTCTTAAATTTATTCTATCTGTACCTATCCATTAAACACACATATGTAAAAAGTAATGTTTGTTAGTATACTACATTGTGGGACTGCATAAGGGTGTCTTGGTTCATGGCTGGGCCTGGAACCTCGAGGCTCTAAGTGAGAAACTGCAGGCGTTCAGCCACATCCCCAGAACCCAGAGTCCTAACGCACAGTCTCGTCTCCATAGATCTACAATGTTCAGTCATGTGGGCCATTACAGCCCCTCATAAAGTGCACAGGTAGAGGGCATGACCACAGGCCTCAGGCCCTAGGGATTTACATACTAATGAAGGCCAGAGGGTGGAGCAAATTAAGCATTCCTCCCCAGATCCTCACCCTTTCTCCCTCCCTATTTAACTCAGGACTGCCCTGACTTTCAGGGGGGTACATCCAAATCCATCCACCATCTGCCATGACAATAAACTCATTTGGAACCAAGGACTTTTTCGTATCATTGGGGCCTGCCTCCACCAAAGCTTCCAGCATGGAACCCTAGACATTCTTGTGTATGTGGGATCTGCCAGTGTGGAAGAAACCCACTGAGACTCCTCCACCTCTGCCTTTTTTCCCACACTACATTATTCTTTCTTTTAAAATTCAGATTTCTTATATTTCTAGTGCATTAAAAGAGCTGGTCTAATACATTACCATACTATGGAAATTTGTTAGTTTATTTGGGAAATTAATTCCTGTCATTAAGACAGGAAGAATTTCATTTTGTGCTGGGACTAAAGTGCTAGTGTAGAGTGAAAAATTATAGATACTGGGTATATAGAATCTTTTTTAGATATATAAAATATTCTTTAGGCTTTCTTTATAAGGACATGGAAAATTTTCTGAGAAACCAAGCCATGAAACAAGTTAAGAATGTGGACAGGCTAGTTACGGGAACTAGCTAGAATGCAAGATAGCCAGGTAGAACCAAGCTGAGAACCACAGTGACAGAGCAAGGCCGAAGTAACAGGGCAGGACCACATTCTTGAGGAAAGATAAGCGTTCAGAAAGTTTTCATATGACCCTGACTCACGTAGGTTGGGTTCCTTTGGAATGTTCTGCTATTTTTATGTTATCCCACCTTAACAACCATGAGTCCCCTCCCCATTCCTTGGTTTGTGGTTTTTCCCCTTAAAAACCCCTCTGAAACTGGCTGTCGGGTCAATTCAGCTCCTGTGTGGGCATACGAATTGACCGGCAGCTAGCTGTCATGCCCTAATAAACCTCAAAATTGCTCTGGTACACGGCGTCTCAAGCAGATTACTGGGTGGCCGTGACTTTCTGAGACTTGAGTGAGGGTCTCCCCTCTGAGGAGGTCTTCACTAGGAGACACAATACATTGTGTAGTAACTTAAAAAAATACCTTTTTAATTATAATATGAAGAAATGCAAGATGTAGCAGAAACAAATAGCATTTTCTCCTACTTTAATTTATTTATTAGCTGCAAACTCTTGCTTTCAAGGCTATATAGTAAAGTCTTCATTAACCTCTCACATTGTGTTTAATTGCTTCTGTTGACCCCTGCTATTTTACAGTTCAAAAGTATTTTTGTCTTTATGTATTTTTTCCTGCAATTTCTAATTTAAAATGGGGGCATTAAATATTAATCTATAAACAGCTCTGATAATTTTCAACATTTGGGTCTTTATAAGTTAGTTTGCAAGTATTCAGTAGTAACTGAACAAAGATTATCATGTATCAATTCTTTTGTGCAATTACTGAAGTTATATAATTTTTAAAATTTTAGTATTGAATATGCTTTTTTTCAATGTTCTTCAATCCTTTCTAAATTAAATAATCAGATTTCAGTTAAATAGTGCAAATTATTGAAAATAATCAGTATAAAACAAATAGTATTGATGATTATTTTCACAGATCATTGTTTGATTTACCCTCTATGAGCTGAATGCATACCTCACTTAACAAATGAACATGTTGACATTAAGAAGAGCTGATACATATAGAATAAATGATTTGTACTCACATTATAATAACACAAGATAACTTCTTTAAAGTATTTATCCTAAAATGGAATTACTAACAATGTAAGATTCAGGTGGATATACATATTTAACAATAGTGAGGTTTTAAAATATCTTAAAATAGCTTTCAGTGATAGGTCAAATTCCTTCAGAATTAGTTGTCTCCCAAGTACTCCAGGCTCAAAACAAACTCAGACATTTTAATTTTTTGTAGTCTTGGTGTTATTTTATTTTCCAGTTCAGAGCAACTATCATGGGCCTAGAGAGTTTTATAAATGACAGTTATAAATAACATAAAATAAAAGACCACAACACTAAGAGTCAGAGGCACAGTGATGACCAACTAACAGGAAGAGTGAACAAAAGAGGAAACGTACCTCTGCAGAAAAGTAGGGCACCCCTGAGAGTAATTCCAGACCTCCAAGTAAGTGGCAAGCCAGCTTTCACCAGCCCAAGAGCCTGAGGTATCCTGCAGACACATCAATAATCAAAGGCTCAGGGCTTGGGGTGGGCATATGAGAGGGAGAGAGGCTTCCATGACACATACAAAACATCTTTTTATATGGAAACTCTCTTAATAGTCACAGGAGACTCCAGCTCATCTGCTTTCTTTATTCTTACTGAAACATAAAATTCTTAAACTTCAAATCCAAATACTTCTGAACAGATAAATGTAGGCTTCATGCCAAATAGAATCTTTTATTGCTTTTTCAACCTGTCTGCTTTTTATGTGAGTTCCTTCACCTGTTGCTAGCCACCCTGTCATTTCTTATTTTATAGAAATCGCACACATCATTCATATTTCTGTTGGATTGCATTTGTTTTTCAAATCATTTTTTAACTAAGCTCAGAATAAAGAAGCCTTTTTTTTTATCCCAGTTGCCTTGTTCCTGATAGCAAGATGGGGAGGAGGAGAGATAGGAGGAGTGGGACAGGTAAGAGGAATAGTCTCTCTATTACAAATTCTTCAAATTCTCTTTATTTTTTTTCATGGTCTTTCTTTTTAAATTTGATATAATAACATGCCTTTTGATTTATTTCCATTAGCATTATCCTTATATTTTTCATCTTTCTGACTAGTGGGTTTTTAATCTTTTCTCAATCTTAATATTAATTTTCATGATCTATTATATATACATGGCTCATACATTTTAAATCTCCATAGTCAGGTGTGTTTCACTTAAATCAATGATCCATTAGCAATGTCTGGTCTTAGACTTCATTACATTCATTATTACTGTCTTGACTTCCACTGTGCCTATTAGAAATTACTCAACTGTGAAAAATTCCATATAGAGATTTTTCTAGTCTTATATTAATGTAGTTAGTTGGCCAAGGTCTGATGATTCAGCAAATATGTTCCATTTTTTTCAAGATATGTTGGGTCAGAAGAGTTCACAATAAACAATGTGTCCAATGGCAGTATTAATAGTACTGATTCAAATTTTGACTATATACCTCAACAAAGTACTTAAAATTATAAATTTGTATTGCCTATGAAGCATTTAAATATTCATATATGACAAAGTCAAATATCTATCTCTTTTTAGCTTTCAGATTTTATGAAACACAATTTAGAATGCATCACATTTATGAGTGTTTTTGTTTGTATATGTGTGTATGTGTGCATGTGAGTATGTGTATATGTGTGTATGTGGCATGTATGTATGTATGTAAATATGTGTGTATTTATGTGTACATGTGTATATGTATGTATATATACATGTGTGTATGTGGCATATGTGTGTATGTAGATATGTGTGTGCATGTGTACATGCATGTATGTGAGTATGTGGATATGTGTGAATGTGGTATGTGGGTCTCCATGTTTCATGTTTAGTCATATGTGTATGAAGACTAGACATTGATATTTGATACCTACCTCAATCATTATCCACTTTCTTTGCTAAGGTAGGAATTCTCATTTATCCCAGCGCTTCCCCATTTACTCTTTACTACAGCAGTTCTTCCTAAGCACTGGAGTTGCAGCTGGGACACCAAATCAACCCTGCCTTTATTTAGGAGAGTGCTATAACTGTAGTGTTGGTTCTCACAGTGGCACACTTTATTCTCTGAGTTGTCTCCCCAGTCCCAGATCACATCACAAACTGCTGCAATATAACTCACTTTACCTTATTCCGAAAGTATAATGATGATCACGAATCAAACAACCAATGAATCTGTGCTTAGATTTTTTTTTGTCATTAATTTATATTTAGGTTAGTCTCAATCTCTTCTGTGTTCACAATTCTGTACAAAGTAAGCAAAGCTTGCCTTATTAAGTACTAAAAGAAAAAGTTAAAATAAATAAAGAGATTTTACTACAATTTTTAACAGGTTTCCCATAATTTGTCCAATTTATCATGATAAAATGAGCCTATACATGTCATAGTAACTTGAATTTATTATTTTCAAATATGTAAAAATAAGAAACACCTCTAATATAATCATATTTAGTGACAAATTATGTCCTTGTTTATTTATTTTTGTTCAATTTCATTTACCAATTAACACAATTTTAATCTCAACTCCATCAATTAATGAAAAAGTCAACAGCTGATAATTTATATATGGCCAACTAAAAAGAATTTCATAAAAGTTTATCAAACTGAGTCATTGAAAAATTACACATTTATATTGCTTCATCAAATGAGATGTGAGGATTTAATTTAAGTGGAAATTCTAGTAACATTAGTTACAGAATCTAGGTATGTGCTCTGGGAACAGTTTTACATTCTGCCATTTGATTCAGCTTGTGCAGGAGGACCGTGTGCACAATCATATCACCAGACATCATTATGAGTGAAGGCTTCTTCCAGTTTTATGTGATTATTTTTTACACAGATAAGAGCTACCTTCTCTAATACTAGATATGAGTAAAAACGCACACCTTTGCTCATTTACTTTGTTGTGTATTATTTCTATGAATTGTCCAGAATAATATACCCTAGGAATGAAAAGTCCTTGTATGACAAAGACTATTAAGATTTAATCTCCAGCGATCTCAAGGGTCCGGGTTATTTGAGACTGCTGATATTCATCTGGGTTCACCCCCTCCTCAGCTTCTTTTAGCTTTTCCCTAATTCGACCACAGGGGTCCCCAGCTTCTATTCATAGATTGGGTATAAGTATCTATGCATGATTCTTTCAGCTGCTTGTTTGGGCCATTTGGAGGACAGTCTTGCTTGCCACATGTCTGTAAGCTCCCATAGCATAACTAATCCGGCCTTGGAGCCTCCCCTTGCAGACACCGAACCACCAACCAGGCAGCTGATATGAGTCCCCATGCATATATACAGCAGAGAACTGCCTGGCCTGGCCTTATTGAGAGAAGAAGTACCTAGCCCTCCAGAGATTTGTGGCCCCAGGGAGTAGGGAGGCCTGGTTGGGTGGGGGTGGAGGTAATGGTGGGTGGGGAGATTCTCTTTGAGACAGGGGAGTAAGAATGAGATAATGACAAGTCAGAGGGCAGACAAGAAGGGGAATAATGACTAGACTGTAAAAATATAGTAAATAATAATAATAATAAAGATTTAAATCTCCAAAAACAGAAATATTAATGTAGAATCTTTCTAGCATACTTTGCTACCATCTAATTTTTGTAAACAGCTTTGATTGCTCAAAGTTGTAATGCTGAGATATGTTATTCTGAACTAAAGTTTCAAAACTACAAAAGATCTGGAGAGCAAGGAAATGCTGTCTGGAAGACCCTCCATATATCAGCGATCTGTAGGATAAGGTTTAGAAGAAGCAGAACTTGCCTTGATTTCTTTAGCAAATAAATTTAAGAAAACATAAAGAAGAATTAAAAGTAGCTGAGACTTCTTTGTGCAAACGTACCACTTTTCCTTTTCAGCATCCACTTTAACTTATTTTTTGTAACTACCAACTCAATTAAGTATCATTATGAATATTTAAATAGGTTAAAAATTCAGCTCTTGTTATTAGTAATGGTCCCTTGGGACATTCTATCAAATATTAGGTTTAGTATCTTTCATTGAGGCTCAATTTGGAATAAATTTAAAGATACCAATGGATATCTCACAACGGTAATACTATTAAGATCTGGATTATAAACTATATAATACAGCGTTACATGTAGCATGTTATGAATTATACACTTGACATAATTATTTTTAATGTATTCCATAATATTTACTAGTATCCAGTGATTATATTCAAAGCTTAATATTAGGTAGGAATAACAGATTCATTTAAACATAGTATGTATTGTTAAGGAAGCACACCAAATCTTTCAGCACAAACTGATACTTTGAATTTAAAGCACAACAGAATTTTAGCATTTCAAGTCTCACTGCATAGATTCTAAGTGCCATATAATTAAAAAATAATAAAAGATTCCACTGAACATGGAAGATCCTTAATTTGTATGATGATTCAAATTTTATGCTAAATGTGAAGAAAATTGCTAAACTTTACAAAATGTAGTCAGAGGTAGCACTAAGTAAATTGCTGCTGTATAACTATGGGTGAATATTTTTCTTATTTATGTTTATCTTTATGTGTATGTAGGATTTGCATGCTTCTGTTTTCATGTGTGTGTGGGGACATATATAAGCCATGGCACACAGCTAGAGGTCAAGTCTTTGACTTCAAGTCACCACTTGCATTCAACTCTGATTGAAAACAGGATCTCTTGTTTTTCACTATTCTGAACACTGAGCTAGCTATTCTGCCTCCACAATGAATCTCTCCATAGAAAGGTTGGAATTATAAACTTTCTTACCTTGTTAACCTTTCTGGCTTTATGGAGATCCAAGCTTAGGTTCTCAAACAAAACAAAATTCAACCCCCAAATATCAAAATGTAGATAAAAGAAACATTATAACACACCAAAAATAACAGCAAGATAGGAGGATTGTATGAATCAAGAGCCCAAAATTACTCTTGAAATCCTAATGCAATTCAAAATCCCTAATGCCATTTAAAATAAAATTTGAAACACTTATAAATAATTAAGATAATATGATATTCAGAGATACTTACCGAGACCCTTTCTCAAAATAAACAAACAAAACCAGGTGAGAAGCAAGATGCTAAAATGTTGAATGGAATTATGCAAATAATGCATTTCATAAATGCAAAATTCATCATATATATCATCAAAGGAAATTGAACATAATTTTAACTAGTTACACAATATGAACTGAAAATTCAGGTGAGATGCTGAAAACATGATTAGATCAAGGAGAAGAGATAATATGAAATTGAAAAAAGTTTTTAACTTTCCCAGGAAGTAAAGCAGGGTGTAGAGGAATTTTATTTTAGTAACATGGCTGCTCTGGAAAACCAGAAAGCCAAAGTTCTTCTATCTATATGATCTGGCCAGAATGAAGACAAGCCATACACATTTATTCCCTCTATCTAGAATATAGACAAGTCCTAAGTATACACCTTTAATCCCAAACAATAACCTCTACTTGAGAAAGAGAAAAAATGACAATCAGGAAAAGTTTTGATAGCATGAGTTAGAGATATGCCCAACTATCCTGAGTCAGACCAGAAAAAGATACTTCTTAAGAGAGAAGCACAGAAAACAAAGGATAAGAAAGAAAGAAAGAAAGTAAAACCGTATTACTGGAAGTTTTATTGAGACAGATTGAAGAGAGCACAAACAAAGACAGAGAGAGCCAGAGACTAAGAAAGAGCCAGAAGATTACAACAGATTGTCAGAGTTAGTTTGACGACAATCTGAGCAACTCAGTGAGAAGCCAAGAGAACAGAGTTTGAATCAGTCAGCTTGTAGAGGAGTATGAGTCAGAACTTGAGTTGAACCAGAAAGCCAGAGTTCAGAAAGAACTAGAAAGTGTGAGCTCATTCAGCAGTAAGTCTCCAGCACCACAGTCACATTTGGAAAATAAAAGTAACTTTTATAGAATTTAGTAAAAACAAATATCAATTTATCCTCAATAGAGCTATATGTATGGATGAATAGAATTTATCCATTTCATTCAGTTTAAGAGTTTACATAATCATTGTAAGCTATCTTAGACTAAAACATGTATACAGATCAAGAATAGATTTATATGTTAAAATTTCCATTGTTTACTTTGTACAACACTTTTATTATTTTTATTACTTTTTGAGGTTATAATATAATTCATCATTTCTTTCTTCTCTTTTCTCCTTGATGACACTCAGAAGTACCCCGTTTGGCTCTCTTTTAAATTCTTGGCCTCCTTTTTCATTAATTGTGGTTACATTTGTGTATGTTTATGTATATACAAATGCTTATAAATATGTAAATAGAAATTTCTCAGTTTATTTGTTATTTGTACACTTGTTCTGAATGCTTACAATTTGGCATTTGGTAGTAGTTAATCAATTACTGTGTTATTACCCAGAGAAGACTATTTCTTCTAATCTAGGTCTTTCTTAGTTGTCTGCCATTATTTGTGTAAGGCTGAGGCCTCATTGGATTACATATGCCTACTGCAGCATATGTAGTGCTGTACCTGTTTAGCTTATATTTTATATCCATGTTTGTGAGACTTTATGGATTTTGTTTCTGACATTCCTAAGAGACCATCTTACAGCTCCCAAATTTTACAATTTTTCTACTCCCTAATCCCCAGTGATCTGTGAGTCTTAGCTATGTAGTATGTTGAATATGTATGCTTCAGGACCAGGATTACACAATTCTACAATTTGATTTGTAAAATTATCTTGCACTCACCAGATTTAAGTTTTATATTCAAAATTTATTGCTAAATAAGCTCATCCTCTTCCATTCTTTCTGAACTCTGCCTGGATGGTTTAACTCAGATCTTATGGCTCAAACTCCTTTCTAAGCTGACTGATTCAAAATGACTTCACATGGCTTCTGATTTAATGGTTTAGCTTGACCTTAGACCATTTCTGGTAACATGTTCTAATCTCCTGGCTCTTTCTCATTCTCTGACTCTCTCTGTCTTCACCTGCAGCCTGTCTCTGAAAAACTGTCCCAGTGAAACCTCTCTCTCTCTCTCCCTCTCCCTCTCCCTCTCCCTCTCCCTCTCCCTGTCCCTGTCCCTGTCCCTGTCCCTCACCCCCTCCCCCTCCCTCTCCCCCCCCCCCCCCTCTCTCTCTCTCTCTCTCTCTCTCTCTCTCTCTCTCTCTCAAATTAACAAAACAAGCAAAAATGAAATAAAAATTAACAACAACAGAAGCATCAACAGCAACCCCCCTCTAAGGCTTGACTAAGACTAGGAGTAGTTGGGAAACACAAAAGGGACTCACTGTATTGTTTTGTTTATGGTTGATTTATTTTGTTTTGCCAAAAGTTCATTTCTTATCATTCTGAAATTGAAAAGTTCATTATGAAGAAATCATCAGATGTGGTACATATGATGGTTAAAACTCATTGTTATTTTGACAGAATCTATAATTACTTGGGAGACAAGCATTTGAGCGTATCTTTGAAGAATTACCTTTCAATTAGATTAACTGGGAATGGATAACCCATACTCAAAGGGGAAGGCAACATTTCCTTGGCTTGGGTCGGTCCTAGGCTATATTAAAAAGAGAGCATCTGCTTCCTAACTGTAGACAAAATGTGATCAGCCACCTGAAGTTGCTTTAAATTACTCCAAGTGATGAACTGTACCCTGCATTGTGAGCTCAAATCAACACGTTCCTCCTAGAGGTGATCTGCTAGTTCTTCTATGTCAGCAGCCAGAAAAGTTAAACAAAGGGCTTCACCTTCTCAATTTGTCTTAAATTACGTTTCCTTGTTGTCTCCTTCTACAGTAGAAGACACACAGGCTTAACTAATGATCTTTTCCAAGAATACACCTCATATTCTACAGGGCGTGTAATAATTATCTAATCACTTTTAAAGTAGAGATTTAATTGCAATTGCATTGAGCTTGGGGTTCAATACATAAATGTTTCTTTGAGAGTAGAGAGTGAGAACTGGATATAAAAGTTGAGAACCTAACAATAACATATGAGAACACTTTTATAGAAGAGTAAACTAAAATTTGGATATATGTATTTGAAATACTACTGAAACAAAAATCAAGAAATGGAGTATAGCAGCATAATGACATGTATGCAATTTATGCATGCCATTGGGGAAATAAAATGCAGGCAAATTGAATTGAAATAGGGATATTGGACATATTTGGGGAACATGAGAAAATAGATAAGGCCCACACTCTGAAGTATAGTGGAAGTCTTTCTCAGCAGCAAAGGAAGAAGTCCAGCATTGAGGCTTACCAGAGCTTAATGGTTAGTCAACGTGACCACAACTTGAGGCGTGAAGATAATTATAGGAAAGGCAGTGAGAAGATGCAAGGGGCAGAGATATGAAGGTGGCTGATGAATACCATGCCAGTGAGTAAGTGTATTTTCTCAGTGTCTTTTAAAGGTAAGCAACACAAACCATGACCAACTTCAGAAATATAAACAATCACCACAAATCCTTATATGGCAAGTTCATGGCATACAGTATCTATGTTTGATTAAGGTCATTCCCTTCAGTTTAGGACAATCTCTCAAGGAATTAAGCATAAGCAAACAAACCTGCCAGGTTATAATGCACATCTTAATTAAAAACAAAGACAGATGTCAGCAGACTCATTCATGATTAATCACAAGCAAGAAGTCAGTCAAAGTTATCTCCAGAAGCACACCACACAAAGGCTTTTTTCCCACCCCACCTATAGACAGTATTCAAGGCTCTCCACTAGAAACATCATTCATAGGGATATATAATATTCCCTAGTTATAACTTATGACATGATAATCAAAGACATCTTCAGAGGTACCTCACTTCTCTTTTGTCTAACAGAGAGGGGGAGAGAGAGAGAGAGAGAGAGAGAGAGAGAGAGAGAGAAAGAGAGGGAGAGAGAGCAGAGAATATCTCTACGAAGGTGTTTTGGAAATAAAACCAGAGACTCACAAACATGTTATATAGTTAACTAGTGCCATACATAATTAGTTAACTAATAAGTTATAATTACTTTCTTTCTATTGATAAACTTCTACTATAAACATAAACAGGTACATCTTTTTTGACTCTTCTTTTGAGAGACACATATCTCACTTTAGTACATATCTCTTCTAAATGCTTCTCTTTACCACACCTCTTCTGCTTAAACTTGTATTTTAATATATTTATCATAGTCACCAAGTTTCCTTCATAAGCTGGCTCAATCTGAAGTTCTTTGCAAAGTCAAAGGCAGAGACCCTGCTTTGGCTTGAGTTGGGGTTCCTAAATCTCAAGAGAAATTTGCTAGGTTGTTGAGGGTGACAGTGTCCTCTTTTCACTGCTCTCAGTGTAATAATTCAAAATGCCTTCAGCAATGACTTACATTTGATTTTGGCCCAGCAAGTTAAGACTGACTACTTGATTTCTTTCTGAAAACTGGAGAGTGATCTTCCAAAAAGAAATGGTTCCATTCATCCAATAAGCCCACTAAATTACCTGTTTTTAAGCTTTTAGAAATTTCTATAAAGTCTTACTAAAATCATTTAATTTAAGTTTGACCTCTCTGATCAGTGTTCATTCCTATGTAGTTATGGAACTTGTCAAAATTTTGCAAAAATATTTCTTCTATGTTTTGTGCTGCAACATTTAAACATTTATTTGTCAGAAAAAAAAATCCCGAATGATACGAAGTGAAACCATAGTGGACATAAAAAAACAGTGAGGAGTCCCTTTAAAAGAGTAACATTGTGTTCCAGTGTTCAAAGGACACATGGAACTATATCAATCCCAGCTCACTCTTCCTATCTGTAGGGTTTTCCCTGTAGAAAGAAAATCCCTTCTGTTTTAGGAGCTGTGCTGAACTTCAGTCTCTGCTATTCCCATTCACTATCATAGCAAGAAGATTACCACAGCCCATCACTTCTAAAAGTTAATGAACCATCCTTCAAAAAATCCTCACTAGACTAATATTGCCAAAGGTTAAATGACTTTAATAGAGAAGTTCATGACTGCATAATGCAGTTTATAATCCTGAGGAGACTAACAGCAACAACTATTCTTCTTATATCCCGCTTGTCTTACAGATATAAAATGGCTCTTGTGGAAAATTATCATTCAACAGATGTATAGCTCTGGGTGACATGGCTCCACGAGGCAAAGGATATCTTATATCTTCTGTGGGAATCAAAATAGTGCATGAAGAAAATGACTCCAATTTAAGGGCACTTCAGTTCGGACACTTAGTTGTATAGCATTCCACCTTCCCTAATACAGCATGTGCAATACTCACTTTCTCTAGTCCTGTGCTTCTCTAAGTAAAACACTGTCTGGTCTCTAGTTTTCCTATTACTGATTGCAGATATTAGTTTCCTCTGCACAGTCCTAGATTCTGGAATTTGTTTCATTACTATAACAACTGTCAAAATTTAACAGCACATATAAATAAAATTTGACATTTTTAGATTGTAAGAAAGCATTGTAGTATGTTTGTAAAATTCTACATTCCAGTCTTTAAGGTTCAACATTTGCAGTGTTCCATTAGAATATATCTTTTTCCCAAGCCAGAAAAAAAAAACAGTTTTCCTTATAATACTGTAACTATTTTATTCTTCCTTGTAACAGATTTATATTCCAAATTGCTAACCCTAAAAATTTTCTTTCATTACAAAATTTTAGACTTTCAAATGCAGCCATAGATCCCTATTTGGAAAAATTCTTGCCACAATGTTTTAAACCTCCATTTTCATGAATGAACTCTTATGGTTTCCTCAATCAGACTAATATCAATGATTATAACTAACCAGAATTGAGTTAGTCACATACATAAAACTTAAGAAGAAATTCTAAAACAAACTCAAGCATATTTTTAGAAATCACTCTTTTTATGACAGTATACTGATATATGCATTCAGAGCTATGTTCCATGTTATAGTTGCCTTAGGAAATCTTTGAAACACTGTTACTTTGAAATGTAATTCTGTGATCAAATTTCTTCAAGAAAATATTGATTAGACCCTGGGATATTTAACAAACTGTGTATGGACCTTTGATTTAGTCCCTTATTTAAGGTGCAGTTTGAACATCATTTTGAGCCATGCACATTAACTCGTTTGTAATTATCAGGTTGGAGAAAACAACTTGGCTTCTATTCGTTTTTGGGTATAACAGGCAGTGGAGCTCACCCCTTACTTCACTGTCTTAAACTCTTTGCCTTCCTGGACTGGAGCTGCCATGTTAAAATGCCTAAAGAAGCTGTGTGGAGCTGCATGTCAAGTACCAGTGTCTTCCAGCCTGAGGCCTATACTGACAATTGATCCATTAAGAAAATGGCCATGCAAATTTTATTTAGAATACTTCATGTTTCAACCAGTATCCAGACTGTGTTCATGAGACTGAGCTAGAAAATTGTTTTTTTATTTAATCTTTTATTTATTTATTATTTATTTTTTACACTCCAGATTTTATACCCCTCGGGGTAGACCCTCTGACTGTTCCACATTCCATACCTCCTCCCCACCCTCTTTCTCCATGAGGATGTCCCCATCCTCCACCCCTGACTCCATCACACCCATAAAATTCCTGGGGCCTTCAGCCTCTTGAGGGTTAGGTACATTTTCTCTGACTGAACCCATACCCTGCTGTTCTCTGCTGTTTATGTGTTGGGGGCCTCATATAAGCTGGTGTATGCTGCCTGATTCATAGTCCAGTGTCTGAGAGATCTCGGGGGTCCAGGTTAATTAAGACTGCTTGTCCTTCTACTGCGTTGCCTTCCTCTTCATCTTCTTTTGTTTTTTTTTCCTAATTCAACTACAGGGTTCTGCAACTTCTGTCCAGTTGTTGGGTGCAAATATCTGCATCTGACTTTTTCAGCTAATTGTTGGGTCTTTTGAAGGGCAGTCATGATAGATCCCTTTTTTTTTTTTATTGAATGTTTTATTTACATTTCCTATGTTGTCCCCTTACCCCATCCCCCACCCACCCAGGAACCCCCAATCCCCTCACCCCTCCTCCTTCTTCTCTGTGGATGTAACCTCTATCTACCCCCCCACTCCCACCTCCCCACCCTCAAAATTCCCACCCCCTGGGGCATCCACCCTTCATGCGGTCAAGGGTCAAGGTTCTCTTCTTCCACCTATGCCCAGCAGGGCCCTCCACTCTTACATATTCAACTGAAGCCCTGGATCCCACCCTAAGTGCTCCCAGGCTGGTGGTTTAGACCCTGGGAGCTGTGGTTAGTTGGTATTGTTGCTCTCCTCATGGTGCGGCAAATCCTTTCAGCTCTCCTTCAGTCTTCACTCTAACTCCTCTATTGAGAACCCCACCCTTTTTGTGTACGTTCCATAACCTCAGTATTAGTGTCAGGCCTTGGGGCCTCCCCTTGAGCCATTTGGCACTAGACAACTGATTTGTGTGACCTTGCCTGGATAAGACTAACTCTTCAACTCCCAGCATTCCTCAGTGGTCTGTAGTTCAAAATGTCCTGGTAAATTTCTGCAGGGCTCTATCCTACATAATGAACTATTAGTGTGTTCCTTTTACATGATCACATTCTGTAGTTGTATGAAACAAACTAAAAAGGAATAAATATTTTATAAATATTTCAATATAATGTTGTTGTTAGATTTTAAAACAATTTCAGACTTTGAGCATTACAAGTGTCTATTTTAAAGTACAGTTTTGAAACATAATAGCTATAAACGAGAAACTGAGTAGCAAGTGAAAAAAGACTGGTATTATACTGATAATATCTATTATTGCATAGAACCCAAATCCAGTGGTTGGAGATAATATCAGCTAATGTCTTACATGATAGGCAAACTACTTTTTTGACACTTTTTCTGCAGTTGTTTTCTGGATACCGCACTTCATATTTTGTTTATCTGAACATCAATAGGAACAAGAGCAGAAGCCATTAAACTTTTTACTTTGGTATTTATAAAGATAAGCACACATTTTGATCAACTCTCTTTGTTCCCATTATGTTATTTGTCTTCTCCATTAATACCTGAGCAGAGCAAGGAAATTACCAAGAATGTGTTACAGATATTGAAATTGAACATCTATTTCAAATTACTCATATTTTAAGTGAGGAATTTGGTGTGAAAAGGCTATTAAGTTAAAATTGCTCTTTGAAACAAGGAATTGAATTTGGAGAGAGAAAACTCCCAGTTAGGTGAAGGTGAGCAATACTGTTAATACACAATACTAATTCTCTCATCAATTTTCAAGCATGTTAAATGAGAGCATTGCTCAGCAGAAGAAGGACTACAGTGCATTATCAAATGGCAAAGTACATTTTCTAATGTTCCTAAGGGGATGATCTATGCTAATATAACAAACTGACATATATATATATATATATATATATATATATATATATGTATATATATACACACACACACATATGTATGTATAGATGTGTGTGCATATGGCTTATTCATATATATGTGTGTGTTTGTATATGTGTATGCATACAGGCTTATTCATATATATATATATCAATTTGTACATTTTCTTAATGGAGGCTGGCTTTATTTCACTTGATTCAAATTGATAAAAGTTGACTTTATTTTAGATAATAAATCATGACAAAGTGTATGGTAATTTTATGAATATATTTTCTTAATTTTCTGTTCTTCAACTTATACAGTCTCCCCTAGGTCCTCAAATACACCTACGGGGCAGGTTTATCTACATGCCAAATTCTTCTCAGATCCATTCACTTCATTGTAAAACAGCTGTGATGTGAAACCACAGGTTGCTGCCATGCTGCAAAGGTTCACATGGACTTGGTTTTATCATTATGTATAAGAACAGGTGGTTTGAAAGCCATCTGAAACTCCATTACCCCAAGGAGAATACAAGTGAATCCTCCACCATGTAGCAAGTGGGACATGCACCAGAAATCTCTGCCAACCTCATAAAGTGTCTGCTGTTGCTATTAGAAACACAATTATAAATTCCTTCCTTGCATGATAGGAATGATGCCTAAAATGAGTACATCTAATGGAAAGTCACACATTGTATGCATTTATCTCAAAGAAGAATAAATTCTGTGGCCTTGAGAGTCCTAAACGTGAGGAGATTTTAGTGGAGGATGGCTGGGGTTAAAGTGTGAGTGCACTGGAATGCCATTTTGCAGACATTCAATTAGTTTTATTCCCAGTAGAAGAGTCTGGAGATTACTTTCAATCTGGTAGCTTCTGTCTCAGTTGGATACTTGGACTTACTAGGAATACCTAGAAGTATTATTTATATTAATTTATTTTAGGGAGGAAATATAATTTATTTTGGGGTATTAAGCATACATGGGGTATGTTGACTGGCATTCAATGTCATCTTCCATGTATTTAGAATGACCAAGGTAAATGTAACTGAGGGTAACTGTTAGTGTTCAGAGGTTTTCCTGAGGAAGACAATCCCACCATGAAGGTAGGAGTCTCTCCTTGGGCTGAGGTCTAAAATAATAAATAAATAAATAAATAAATAAATAAAACCGGAAGAAGAAGAAAGTGAGGTGAGCACCAGCATTTATTTCTCTCCGCTGCCTGACTGGCCTCTGGGAAAAGTTGCCTCATGATCCTGCTGCTGCAGCCAGCATTCCTGGTGCCTTCAACCCACATCCAAGATGGACTGAGATGCAAAACCACTCATTCTTTGCCTCAACAGGTTTTTATTGGGTGTTTTATCATAACAATGGGAAAAGGTAACTAATGCATATGCTATCAACTACACATAACTTGACATGCCAAATTAAAATGATGATTGCACGAACCCACTTAAAAGTAATTAGAGGTTGCAATTGGCTTCTGTCCCAAGCCCCCTTACATTTTATTCCTTCCTTTGATATTCACAGAGGACACAAATATATGATATACTTTTAATAATATAATATACAAGTATATCAATGCTGCTAGAATCTAAATTCTGGATAATAAATACTAAGGAAATTCTTAAAATCCTTGCAATTTTGGCATATTTTAATGATTTGGTTTTGAAAAGTTCATGTACAGTGTACAGTGTAAAAGGAAATCACTTCATTTGAAAAACTGCAGTATTTTTTACATGATATTATAAGAAGAAACTTCTCAGTTATATTCTCACTAAAGATTCCAGAAGTTTAAACCCCAATTTCCATGTCCTGATACCATACTCCTTTTTAGCAATCAATGATTCCCAACAAATAGAGGAAAACTAGAAATAAAACAGAGATTCACATGCATATTAATTAAGAAGTGAGTTTACAGGATCAGACATGGGTGAGTTGGAAGGATGCTGAGGGAGTGGTTCAATTGAAGATGCAAAGGTGCTTTTATACAGCTCTTGTTTGGAAGTAGTTGACTTCCAACACTAAGGTCAGGGGAAAGAGGCTGCTCTTTTCACAATGATTAAAAGAAGTACCTTACTTCAAGAAAATTGTTGTTAATCAAAGCAATATGTGCTTAAACTTATTACTGGGTCAAAATCAATGAGTGTTTTACTAAGAAGATAGAAACATGGTTTCTCAAGAGAAGAGTAAACGCACATATATCTGTCAATTTAAGCTGATGCCTAAGCCTTGTTTTCCATTACATCTTTTCCTTTTATATAAACTTCAAACTGAAATCTTCAGTAAATTCTGAAATCTTCAGTAAAGAAATAATGGACATAATATATGATTGAGAAAAGAGGCTGTTATAGTGGTGCTCAGAAGATTTTTTTTCAGAAGTATTATTTTAGAATACTTGTTTTCCTTAGCATTACTGAAAGCGATTTTGGTGATTTGGGTTATCATGTGAGTTTTTCATTATTTTAGCATTCTAAACGACTTTTGAGGCAATACACAAGAATTAAAGAAAATTATACACATGGATATATGTAAATGTTTCATTTGTTTATAGATACATAAAATATAAAGATGTTTTAAATTTCTACAAAAAGTATAGTTTATTAGACATGTTTTTACTAATTACATAATCCTAACATTTTAAATTTACATATATATATAAATTATTGGACAATTTTTACCAATAATAGTTTACTTTTATTATGAATTCAAATAGACTTTTATATTTATTTCATCACAGTTTTACTTTACTCACATACAAGGGTATTTAATATATAATATTTGTTGTATGAATTGCAAGTTATTAGCATGGTTAGTTCTGTTTTATTCAGAAAAATTTAACTGGCAATATAATGAAGAATATATTCTATCTATATGTGATATATATCATAATATATAAGAAAATAGATTATGTTGTAAAATGTCTTATATTAATATTGAGTTTAATACACCTTCAAATACTTTTAATATAGTTATGTTTAAATATACCTTGTGACTTATCTACTCTGTTACAACAAATTTGTTCAAGCATCCTTGCAGAACAGTTAACATATTTGAATACATGCTAGTAGTCCTTGATTTTCTATCAACTATCAATGTCTCTTTAAGTCTTAAAGTATATTCATTGTTCTGCAAGTGTACTCTTTTGGTTTCGAAAGACAGTTTATATCATGTATAATTTAAGTTGAATAGTAAATACTTCAGTTTCAAGTTGAGTTTCTTGAAAGACAATATCCCACTGAAAGCTAATATATATTAGCCTTATAATTATAATTCTCTTTCCTGAAGGAAAACAATATGACTTATACTTTTCTAGACTTTCAAATATACATTAAATATAGTTATGGGAAAATTTTCTAGACATATGTAAACACAGTATGTTAATAAGAACCAGCATAAAATAATTAATCATAGTGAAACTATGTTTCAGCAATATTCTGGAATTATTAAAAGTAATCAGAAAGCCATCTACCACACAGTGGTGGGCACATGCACTTAAGAAAACCAGAGACATGGAAACTGCCTTGAGGAAGAAAGTGGGCTAAATACATCCAGAGGCATGCCAGTCACAATGCCATTTTGAAGTAACACTATGATGAGCAAGTATGTCGTGGAGAGATGGCAGAATGGGAGAGAAAATTAATGAAACCCTGTGTGCACTAGGCAGAAAGGTAGAACTGGATACACAAGGGAGGTGTGTATCAGTCTGCTTGAGTAGCCTGAGCTGCCAGGCCTTGTAGACATCCTTGGACTAGCTTGTATCCTGGAGCCAAATCAATGTCTGAGGCTACAAAGAGTTGGACCTACCCCTCACATGTTGACACTCTCAGAAAAGCTGGCCCTATTTCTTTCCTGGGCATTATGGAAGAGCTTGTCCTGTGAGACAATAAACCAAGAAAGCTGATTCTAGCACTTGGGATTGCTGGCCCAGCATCTTACCTGGGCAACTCAGTAGAGACAGTCCTGGTGGCAAAAGCTTGGGAGAAGTCACCCTGCTAGTACTCCTCACTGCCTATGGAAGGTAGGAGAGCTGAATAAGCACCTAGCTTGGGTAGCTCAGTAGAGCTGTCTAGGTAGAGTGGGTTTGTGACAGATCTCCCTCACATGCTTCTCATTGCCTGTGGTAATAGAAAGAGCTAGCACATAGTTTGAGCAGTGTGGGAGAATGTCCTCCCATTACTGGGGTGATGTGTGATAGCTGGCCCTGCCTCTCACCTGTTGCAGCACAAAGGAGAATGGACCAAAATCCTTGCCTGGACAGTGTGCAGTGTGGGAGAGCTTGTCCTGGTGATATGGGTGTGGGAGAGCAGGCTCAGGTGTGAGAACAGAAGAATTAAACCCACCTGTAGCTGGGGTAGTGCTGGAGAGCTCAGGCTGGTGGCCTAGGTGTAGGATAATTGACCCTGATGGCATTGGCATAGGAGAGTTAATCCTGCATCTTGCTGCCTGTCACAGCCTGAGAGGTGACATTACCCCTATAATAGGGAGACTATTATTCTATTAAACTGAAATAAACTTTTTAGTTATAGCACTCTCTCAACCTCTGTAAGATATTTTATGATAGTCACTGTACTAAAATACAGAATACAATTTCAATTACCAATAAATAATAGACAATAAAATTCTTCTGAAGAAGAAAAATATGAGATGGTAGAAGAGAGAAAAATGATACAAAATGGAAGAGAAATAATGCTTTTAATCAGAATATCTATTAATTCAACTTAGTACATCTCACGATTTAGATGTGTATTATTTGATTTAAATAGTTAAGAAATTGATTTAATACCATATCCATGAGAATTATTGAATATAGTCATGAGATACAAAAATGTTGTTTTACTAAAATGGTTGTATTAAGCTATTCTAACTATGATAAATTTCCTTAAATAATTACATAAACTGAAGAAATTTATTGTTATCATAGCCTTGGAGGCTTTAGTTAATGGTGATTTCACCCATTGCTTTGTGCTATAATGAGGATGTGTTTATTGTCAGGGATATATGTTGCGGAAAAGTCTTGTACTTTGTGGCAGCGATGACGCAAAGGGAGAGTAGGATGAATCTGGGGTCCTTCTATTTTCTTCAATGTCAAACTCTCAATAACTTCCAGGCCCAGCATCTTTCATGATCAACTAGATTACAGTAGCATATTAAGCAGTCTATTAACCTTTCAAAACATATGCTTCATGAGTAACATACAAGATCCAGAATATAGTATTCCACTCTCATTCAAAACACTAATGGCCAACTCATAAGAAAAGAAACCTATAAGTTGTCAACAAAGTTTTAACTCTATTTCTCAAATGTCCAAATTCTGATTTAAGAGTAAAAAAAATTAAGCTAGTTCCCCCTCTAAAACTGAAGGAAACCTAAACCTTACCTTTTTAAAAAAGATATACTAGTCAAATAGCAAAGAAAAGTATCCCTGTTTCAAAAGAGAATAGGAAATTTGTCAGAAAAAAATTGGGCAATAACAGCATCAAAAACCTGGAGGCCAACCATTATATTGTATGGTTCCATGTTTGCCATCTGAGACACTGGGTAGAGTAATGTACTAAGACACTGAGGCTACTCCTCTCCCTTTACCTTTCTGGATATACCACATAGTGTTACTTTCTTGTGCTGGCTGGCTCTGTCTGCTGTCTTCAGCTTCTTTCAGTCTGAAGGTGTTCTATAGTATCCCTGACTCCTTGCTTCATGATCCCAGACCAAATAAATGTCTTCACATTAGGGTTTACTTTGTAGCCACTTCTTTCTTCCATATTTTGCCTGGCCTTTCAGACTTTCCTTGATTTCTAATGAAAATCTGTAAAACCACAGAACTATTTGATTAAGCATGCCTGAAAAATCAGCATTCTGTTGATAGGTCAAATTTTATAACCAGAATAAAGTACACAGAGGATATTGCACCATGCTTCCGTGGCTGCTGAGTGCCTTGCTAACTAACACAAATCTCAGCAAATGCTAAGGAATACTGTTCTGGATAAGGATGACATTTTTAAGCTTAATTCTAAAAGCCTGATACTAGAAATACTTTGAAGGAAATTTCAATGTCTCATTGCCCTCCTTATGATGGTTGAGTTCTTGTTGATGCCTATAATGACATTATGGCACCATTTATTTGCTCTTTTTTATGCAGAGCCTGCTTTCAGTTAATTTTTTATAATCTTACAGTTTTGGTTCTGAGCCTAGTCTTTAACTGCTAAGCATCTGTCCAGCCAAAGTTCTCTAGGGTTTTAAACAAATCCACCCTTTTGACACAACTCTAACTACAATCTTTCTTGGTCAAGCTGCAAATTTTCCAAAATTTTCTGAAATGTTTGTGTATATTCCTGATTGTTTTAAATTCAATTTAAGAAAGCCAGTGAAAACTTTATGGTGATGTTCCCCTAAATTTCAACTAATTTAATAACTGCTTTCATGTCCTAGATAAGAAATTCTATGAACATAAATAATACAATTCATACTTACAAATGAATATATATGATATTTTATGGCTAGCTCTTTTCATGGAGTGTATCTTTCTAGAATTTTTCCACATTTTGATGATATATCTCTATTCTTCTTTTATTTTTCTATTTTTATTTTATTGAAAGTAGATGTTTTTAATACAATTATGCACTGAAATGTGTTTATCCTCTCCAACTCCTCTTAGTTACTCATTAACTCCGCTCTCATCTGGTCCACACTGCTCTGTCTCTCCTTAGAAAACAATCACAAATCTAAAGAATGAAAGCAACTATTGTGAAGGGTGTCATTTCCCTAATTTCTTTATCAGTCTGTTTATCTTTCATGTAGAGGAAGGCTACTGATTTGTTTGAGTTGATTTTATAGCCAGCCACTTTGCTGAAGTTATTTATCAGGTTTAGGAGTTCTCTGGTGGAAGTTTGGGGGTCACTTAAGTATACTATCATATCATCTGCAAATAGTGATATTTTGACTTCTTCCTTTCCTATTTGTATCCCTTTGACTTCTTTTTGTTGTCTAATTGCTCTGGCTGGGACTTCCAGTACTGTACTGAATAGGAAGGGGAAGAGTGGGCAGCCTTGTCTAGTCCCTGACCTTAGTGTGATTGCTTCAAGTTTCTCTCCATTTAGTTTGATGTTGGCTACTGGTTTGCTGTAAATTGCTTTTACTATGTTTAGGTAGGGGCCTTGAATTCCTGATCTTTCCAAGACTTTTATCATGAAGGGATGTTGAATTTTGTCAAATGCTTTCTGAGCATCTAGTGAGATGATCATGTGGTGTTTTTCTTTGAGTTTGTTTATATAGTGGATTACATTGATGGATTTCCAAATATTGAACCATCCCTGCATTCCTGGAATAAAACCTACTTGATCATGATGGATGATTGTTTTGATTTGTTCTTGGATTTGGCTTGCTAGAATTTTATTGAGTATTTTTGCATCGATGTTCATAAGGGAGATTGGTCTGAAGTTTTCTTTCTTTGTCGGGTCTTTGTGGGGTTCGGGTATGAGTGTAATTGTAGCTTCATAGAACAAATTGGGTAGTGTTCTTGCTGTCTCCAGTTTGTGGAATAGTTTGAAGAGAATTGGTATTAGGTCTTCCTTGAAGGTCTGATAGAATTCAGCACTAAAACCATCTGGTCCTGGGCATTTTTTAGTGGGGAGACTTTTAATGACTGCTGCTATTTCCTTAGGGGTTATGGGACTCTTTAGATGGTTTATCTGCTCTTGGTTTAACTTTGGTAACTGGTATCTGTCTAAGAAATTGTCCATTTCATCCAGGTTTTCCAGTTTTGTTGAGTATAGGCCTTTGTAGTAGGATCTGATGATTTTTTTTAATTTCTTCAGTTTCTGTTGTTATGTCTCCCTTTTCACTTCTGATTTTATTAATTTGGATACTGTCTCTGTGCCCTCTGATTAATCTGGCTAATGGTTTATCTATCTTGTTGATTTTCTCAGAGAACCAGCTCCTGGTTTTATTGATATTTTGTATTGTTCTTTCTGTTTCTATTTGGTTGATTTCAGCCCTGAGTTTGATTATTTCCTGCCTTCTACTCCTCCTGGGTGTATTTGCTTCTTTTTGTTCTAGAGATTTTAGTTGTGCAGTCAAATAGTTAGTGTGTGCTCTTTCCAGTTTCTTTTTGTAGGCACTTAGAGCTATGAGTTTTCCTCTTAGCACTGCCTTCATGGAGTTTCACAAATTTTGGTATGATGTGTCCTCATTTTCATTGAATTCTAAAAAGTCTTTAATTTCTTTCTTTATTTCTTCCTTGACCAAGTCATCATTGAGTAGAGAGTTGCTCAGTTTCCATGTGTACGTGGGTTTTCCATTGGTTTTGTCATTATTAAAGACCAGTCTTAGTCCGTGGTGATCTGATAAGATGCAAGGGATTATTTCAATCTTTTTGTATCTGTAGAGGCCTGTTTTGTGACAAATTATGTGGTCTATTTTGGAGAAGGTACCATGAGGTGCTGAGAAAAAGGTATACTCTTTAGTTTTAGGATGAAATGTTCTATAGATGTCTGTTAAGTCCATTTGGTTCATAACTTCTGTTAATGTCAAAGTGTCTCAGTTTAGTTTCTGTTTCCATGATCTGTCCATTGTTGAAATCCCCCTATTATTGTGTGAGGTGTAATGTGTGTTTTGAGCTTTAGTAAAGTTTCTTTTATGTATGTAGGTGCCCTTGCATTTGGAGCATAGATGTTCAGAATTGAGAGTTCACCTTGGTAGATTTTTCCTTTGATGAGTATGAAGTGTCCTTCCTTATCTTTTTTGATTAATTTTGGATGAAAGTCGATTTTATTTGATATTAGAATGGCTATTCCAGCTTGTTTCTTGGGACCACTGGCTTGGAAAATTGTTTTCCACCCTTTTATTCTGAGGTAGTGTCTGTCTTTGTCACTGAGGTGTGTTTCTTGTATGCAGCAAAATTCTGGGTCTTCTTTGTTTATCCAGATCTCCCATGCTCATGGATTGGCAGGATTAATATAATAAAAATGGCCATCTTGGCAAAAGCAATCTACAGATTCAATGCAATCCCCATTAAAATCCCAACTCAATTCTTCACAGAGTTAGAAAAGGAAATTCTCAAATTCATATGGAATAACAAAAAACCCAGGATAGTGAAAACTATTCTCAATAATAAAAGACCTTCTGGAGGAATCACCATCCCTGACCTCAAGCTGTACTACAGAGCAATAGTGATAAAAAAAACTACCTGGTATTGGTACAGAGACAGGCAGGAAGATCAATGGAATAGAATTGAAGACCCAGAAATTAACCCACACTCCTATGGTCACTTGATCTTTGACAAAGGAGAAAAAACTGTCCAGTGGAAAAAGGACAGCATTTTCAACAAATGGTGCTGGTTCATCTGGAGGACAACATGTAGAAGAATGAAAATTGATCCGTTCTTATCTCCTTGTACAAAGCTCAAGTCTAAGTGGATAAAGGACCTCCACATAAAACCAGATACACTGAAACTAATAGAAGAGAAGCTGGGGAAGAGTCTCGAATACTTTGGCACAGGGGAAAAGTTCCTGAACAGAACACCAATGGCATATGCTCTAAGATCAAGAATTGACAAATGGGACTATATAAAATTGCAAAGTTTCTGTAAGGCAAAGGACACTGTCAATAGGACAAAACGACAACCAACAAATTGGGAAAAGATCTTTGCCCATCTTCATCTGATAGAGGGGTAATATCCAATATATACAAAGAGCTCAAGAAATTAGATGGGTAAAAGATCTTTACCCATCTTCATCTTATAGAGGGCTAATATTCAATATATACAAAGAGCTCAAGAAATTAGACTCCAGACAACCAAATAACTCTATTAAAAAATGGGGTATAGAGCTTAACAAAGAATTTTCAACGGAAGAAACTCGAATGGCCGAGAAGCACCTAAAGAAATGTTCAGTATCCTTAGTCATCAGGGAAATGCAAATCAAAACAACCCTGAGATTCCATCTCACACCAGTCAGAATGGCTAAGATTAAAAACTCAGGTGATAGTAGATGCTGGCGAGGGTGTGGAGAAAGAAGAACACTCCTCCATTGTTGTTGGGTCTGCAAGATGGTGCAACCACTTTGGAAATCAGTGTGGCAGTTCCTCAGAAAATTGGACATAGCACTACCTGAGGATCCAGCTATACCACTCCTAGGCATATACCCAGAAGATGCTCGAACATATAACAAGGGCATATGTTCAACTATGTTCATAGCAGCTTTATTTATAATAGCCAGGAGCTGGAAAGAACCCAGATGTCCTTCAACTGAGGAATGGATTCAAAAAATGTGGTCTATTTACACAATGGATTATTACTCAGCTATTAAAAACAATAAATCTGAGAGTTTCCTAGGTAAATGGATGGAACTAGAAATTATCATCCTGAGTGAAGTAAGCCAATCACAAAAGAACACATATGGTATTCACTCACTGATTATTGGATATTAGCCCAGAACCTTGAAATGCCCAAAATGCAACTCACAGGCCACATGAAGCTCATAAAGAAGGAAGACCAAGTGGGGGTGATTCGGTCCTTCTTAGAAGGAGCAACAAAATACTCAAGGGAGCAAATATGGAGACAAAGTGAGGGACAGAAACTGAAGGAGGGGCCATCTGAAGACCTTTCCACCTGAGTATCAATCCTATGTGCAGTCACCAAAGGTAGATGCTGATGTGGAAGTCAGGAAGTGCATGCTGATAAGAGCCTGATATGGATGTCTCCTCAGAGGCCTTCAAAAGTCTGACATATTCAGAGGCAGATGCTCACAACTAGCCATTGAACTGATAATGGGGTTCTCAATGGAGGAGTTAGATTGAAGACTGAAGGAACTGAAAGGTTTTGTGGCACCATGAGGAGAGCAACAATACCAACCAACCACAGCTCCCAGGGTCTAAACCACCAGCCTGGGAGCACTTAGGGAGGGATCCAGGGCTTCAGCTGAATATGTAAGAGTGGAGGGCCCTGCTGGGCATAGGTGGAAGATGAGATCCTTGACCTCATGAAGGCTGGATGCCCATAGGGGTGGGAATTTTGAGGGTGGGAAGTGGAAGTGGGGGGGTAGATAGGGGTTACATCCACAGAGAAGAAGGAGGAGGGGTAAGGGGATAGGGGGTTCCCAGGGGGGTGGGGGATGGGGTAAGTGGACAACATATGAAATGTGAATAAAACATCCAATAAAAAATTTAAAAACAGAATGAAAACAAAATAAAATTAAATTAAAATATAAAAAGAGGATAAAAGAAAACAAGACGAAAACATCAATGATAAAAGACAGGCACACACACATTCAAACTTACATAAATATCGTTAACACATAACAATAAAAAATATATGCAAAGGATCTATAAGGTTAAAAATTTTCTGGACAAAATAAAATGAATAAATTCCTCTTAATATTCCATTGAGTTCATTTTGTTTTGCACATATGCAGCTAGGCATCAGGTCTGTCTGAACACAAGAGTGTGTTATACAGCCAGTAAGGCACCCATGGAGAAAATGAATTATTCTCAGATGGTTATCAAGGGAAAATAGCCCTGTGATTGGGATGAGAGCTTGTGTTCATTCTTCCTCTCAGTACTGGAAGCCCACTATGTATATACCCATGTAGAGCCTGTGCATTTTGCCCCAGTTTCTGTGAGTTTATATGTATATCTGCCCAGGTGTGTTTAGAACATCTTATTTTCTTGGTGTCTTCCATTCCCTCAAGTTCTTTACCCTCTTTAAACCTCCTCTTTCACAGAGCTCCATTAACCCTGAGGGGAGTGATCTTATCAAGAATAGTCTTTTAGAATTGAGAGTTCCAAGATTTCTCACTCTTTGTATCTGTGAGTCTCTGTATTTGTCCCATTTTATTGCAGGAGGAAACGTCTATGGTGATGACTGAACAAAAAAGTGATTTATGAGTATACCAGGATGTTAGAAGCAATTTTATTCCTTAAGTGGAGCAGTAGTGTTTGGACACTAAGTTCCTGTGCTATGTAGTCTTAGGTTCTTGGCTACTCAGGCAGTGTTAGGTATAGGTTCCGTCTCATGAAGTTGGCCTTAAATCACAACAGATATTGGTTGGTTTCTCCCACAAGCATTACATGACTGATGAACTAGGATATCTCACAGGCAAGTTACCATTGTAGATTTAATTGTGTGTAGCTGGGTTGGTGCTTACCTTTCTTTTTTGGTGATGTGCCGAGCACATTAGAGTACTATGAAGACAACTTCATAAGTGAAGGCTATAGGTTGGCTCTAAATCAATTTCTCTATCAATTCTGTAGGTGATGTCTTTCAGTTTTTGAAAGACCCAAAATAGCCTTGACATTAGCCTGATGTGCTTGAAATTTCTTTGAGATCACTTTGTCTAACGACTCACATAGATATAAATGATTATAGCATCTTCATCTACTCATAACTTTCTATTGAATATCTGCTTTCTAAGAAGATCATTCTCTCCCCACCCAATCTTTTACTCTATGTATAACCTCTGATTCTATATATTATAGCTTAATTATAAATAACTTAACAAATAATATTCTCATTTAAATGAAAAGATACTATTTTTATTTTTCTGGATTGGGGTTAACTCATTCAGGATTACTTATGTTCAGCTTCATAAATTTACATGCAAACTTCATAATTTTATTTTCTTAATAGCTAAGAAAAATTCCATTGTACAATGCACCACAATTTCTTTATTCATTGTTCCATTAATTGACTGGTATAGTATAATGAAGCATTCTTTGAGTAAATATCCAAGGGTAGAATAGCTGAATATTGAGGTTTAATGATTCCCAAATTCATGGGGAAAAACATTCATTTCATAGTGTCTGTTAAAGTTTATACTCCCTCCTGCAATGATTAAAGGTTCCCACCCTTGCCAGAATAACCAGATCTAGTTATTCTGACTTTTGTAAAATGGAATCTCAAACTAGTAATTTTAATTTCAATTTTCCTAATGACTTAGTATGTTTAACATGTCTTTAAGGGCTGAATATCTATCCCATGTGCAATCGCCAAAGTTAGAGGCTGATATGGAAGTCAGGAAGTGCATGCTGATAAGAGCCTGATATGGATATCTCCTCGGAGGTCTTCAAGAGTCTGACATACTCAGAGGCAGATGATCACAACTAGTCATTGAACTGATCATGGGGTTCTCAATAAAGGAGTTAGAGTGAAGACTGAAGGAGAGCTGAAAAGATTTGCGGCACCATGAGGAGAGCAACAACACCAAACAACCACAGCTCCCAGGGTCTAAACCACCAGCCTGGGAGCACTTAGTGAGGGATCCAGCGCGTCAGTTGAATATGTAAGAGTGGAGCAATAGTGATAAAAACTACCTGGTATTGGTACAGAGACAGGCTAATATCCAATATATACAAAGAACTCAAGAAATTAGGCTCCAGACAACCAAATTACCCTATTAAAAAATGGGGTATAGAGCTTAACAAAGAATTTTCAACGGAAGAAACTCGAATGGCCGAGAAGCACCTAAAGAAATGCTCAGCATCCTTAGTCTTCAGGGAAATGCAAATCAAAACAACCCTGAGATTCCATCTCACACCAGTCAGAATGGCTAAGATTAAAAACTCAGGTGATAGTAGATGCTGGCGAGGGTGTGGAGAAAGAGGAACACTCCTCCATTGTTGGTGGGACTGCAAGATGGTGCAACCACTTTGGAAATCAGTCTGGCGGTTCCTCAGAAAATTGGACATAGCATTACCCGAGGATCCAGCTGTACCACTCCTAGGCATATACCCAGAAGATGCTCGAACGTATAATAAGGACATATGCTCAACTATGTTCATAGCAGCTTTATTTATAATAGCCAGGAGCTGGAAAGAACCCAGATGTCCTTCAACTGAGGAATGGATTCAAAAAATGTGGTATGTTTACACAATGGAGTATTACTCAGCTATTAAAAACAATGAATTCGAGAGGTTCCTAGGTAAATGGATGGAACTAGAAATTATCATCCTGAGTGAGGTAAGCCAATCACAAAAGAACACACATGGTATTCACTCACTGATTATTGGATATTAGCCCAGAACCTTGAAATGCCCAAAATGCAACTCACAGGCCACATGAAGCTCATAAAGAAGGAAGACCAAGTGGGGGCAATTCGGTCCTTCTTAGAAGGAGCAACAAAATACTCAAGGGAGCAAATATGGAGACAAAGAGAAGGACAAAAACTGAAGGAGGGGCCGTCTGAAGACCTTTCCACCTGAGTATCCATCCCATGTGCAGTCACCAAAGGTAGATGCTGATGTGGAAGTCAGGAAGTGCATGCTGATAAGAGCCTGATATGGATGTCTCCTCAGAGGTCTTCAAGAGTCTGACATATTCAGAGGCAGATGCTCACAACTAGCCATTGAACTGATCATGGGTTTCTCAATAGAGGAGTTAGAGTGAAGACTGAAGGAGCTGAAAGGATTTGCGGCACCATGAGGAGAACAATAATACCAACCAACCACAGCTCCCAGGGTCTAAACCACCAGCCTGGGAGCACTTAGCGGGGAGATCCAGGTCTTCAGCTGAATATGTAAGAGTGGAGGGCCCTGCTGGGCATAGGTGGAAGAAGAGAACCTTGACTGCATGAAGACTTGATGCCCCAGGGGGTGGGAATTTTGAGGGTGGGGAGGTGGGAGTGGGGGGGTAGATAGAGGTTACATCCACAGAGAAGAAGGAGGAGGGGTAAGGGGATTGGGGGTTCCTGGGTGGGTGGGGGATGGGGTAAAGCGACAACATAGAAAATGTAAATAAAACATCCAATAAAAAAAAGTGATACTCAGCCACTTGATCACACTTTTGAGAATTCTCTGTTTAGATCTGTACCCCACTTTTAATTAGGCTTATTTCCTTCATATATATAAAGGTTTTATTTTCAGTACTTCATATAATTTTGATAGTAGCCCTCTATCAAATATGTAATTGGTAAATAAAAATCCTTCCCATTCCACAGACACCTGCTCTGTCTGCATGATGGTGCCGTTTGTCACACAGAAATTTTTCAGTGCTATGAAGACACATTTATTAATTGTTCATAGAGTCAGTGTTATTACTACTGTGTTCAGTAAGTCTTTTCCTGTCCCAATGAGCTCAAAACTTATTCCCATTTTTTCTTCTACCATATTCAAGGTATCTTGTGTGGGTTTTTTGTTTGTTTGTTTTGTCTTACCATTTAGTAATTTTTTATTGAATTTTTATTTACATTTCAGATCTTTTCCTCTTTCCCCATTCACCCCCTGTCACCCCCTATCCCATCTCTCCTCCTTCTGCTTCTATGAAGGTGTGCCCCCAACCCACACACCCACTCCCTTCTCCCTACCCTCAAATTCCCTCACATTGGGGCCTCCAGCCTTCATGGAACCAAGAAACTCCTCTCCCACCTATGCTCAACAATGCCATCCTCCCTTACATATACAGCTGGAGACATGGGTCCTTCCCTGTGTGCTCTCAGGCTGGGCTGCTAATTTAGACCCAGCGAGCTGTGCATGCTAAATGGTACCTGATATAACTTTCTCCTTAGAGGCTCTGCCAGAGCCTGACATACATAGAGGTGGATGCTCACAGCTGATCAAGGATGTTCAAAAAGTTCCCAATGGAGGAGTGAAAGAGAAGACTGAAGGAGCTGAAGGGGTTTGCAGCCCCATGGGGAGAGTGTATCTTGTTTTATGTTAAGGTTTTTGATACATTTGGAGTTGAGTTTGTGCAGGGCCTTAAGTCCTTATCTATTTGCATTCTTCCACAGGCAAACATAAAGTTTGACCAAAACAATTTCTTGAAAATGTTATCTTCTTGCGAGTGTATATGTCTCGTTTCTGTATCAAAAATCATGTGTCAGAGGTATATCAACTTATGCTTCTCTGGGCTTTAGTTCTGTTCTATTGAGCATCATGTCTATCGTGTACCATTACTATACCTGTGTGGTATAATTCGAGGTTGAGCATAGTAAGACCCCAGCAGTTCTTTAATTATTCAGGACAGTTTTAGCTATCCTGTGTGGGACTGCATAAGGGTATCTTGGTTCATGTCTGGGCATGGGCCTGGAACCCTGAGACTCCAGGGAGAAGTGGCAGGTGTTCGGCCACGTTGCCAGAATCCAGGATCCTGACAAGCAGTCCAGTCCAGTCTATAGACCTACATTGTTCAGTCACATAGCCATTACAGCCCCTCCCAAAGTGCACAGGTAGAGGGTGTGACTACAGGCATTAGGCCCTAGAGAAATTTATATACCAATGAAGGCCAAAGGACAGAGCCAATTAAGCATTCTTCCCAGACCCTCTCCCTTTCTCCCTCCCTATTTAACTCAGGTTTACCCTGAGATTTGAGGGGATACATCCAGATCCATCTACCATCTTCCATGAAAATAAACCCTTTTGGAACCGTGGACTTTCTTGTGTCTTTGGGGCCTGCCATCAACAATGCCTCCAGCCTCTGGAACCTTAGACTTTCTCTTGTTTGTGGGACCCACCACGTGTAAAGTCTCCGGGACACTGCCTCGGCCTATGTTCCCACAATCGTGGATATTTTGTATTTCCATATGATAATGAGAATTGTTCTTTCAAGTTCTGTGCATAATCATTTGAAATTTTGATGGGAATTACATTGACTCTGCAGAATGTTTTGGTGGAATAGACATTTTTACTATATTAATGCTTCTATCTATGAGCATGGGAGATCCTTGCAACTTCTGATATATTCTCCAGTTTATTTGTCCATACAGGATACATGATACTTAGATATCTGAGTAGTAAAGAGATTTTTGTGCACTTCCCTATTTACTTTGTTAATGGTATTTGTGAAGAAACTGAATTCTGAAACATAATTTATGAAAATTTATTTCATATTGTCTTATAATCAAACTTGTACATTAAAGTGGTTGATAAACCACTCCTTTCATGTTTTATATATGGGTTAGGGTAAATATTTTTGTTTTTTGTTTTATAAACAGTTATTCAGTTGACTTAGCAGTTAAGCTCTGTAGGAAACCAATGTAGCTATGTTCCAGTTACTCTGTCATAGGAACCTCATAATCCTCACTGCTTAAATTGCAATTATATATTTTGTTAGAGTTTAAAACTAAGCTATTCTCTATCATTGATTTTTAATTAAATATTAAAATCATCTCCTATGCATCAGTATGCTTGTATCATTATTCAGTATATTCCTAGGTAGCAAGCACAACGACAATATGCACATTAATTAGCATTTGACTAACTAAGATTCAGGAATATTTCTATAATTTAGCTTATATAATCAGTTATATAGAAATACTGGCATATTCTCTCTCTTGCTTTTACTATTTAATAGTAGTTATATGAAAGAGAGATTTAAAAAGTTATAAAGTCCAGGAACACACACTCTCTCTCTCTCTCTCTCTCTCGCACACACACACACACACACACACACACACATATATACATATATATATATATATGTATCTGATATACATATTATAAAAATTTGAATCTAATATGTAAAAAAGTAATTACTTTAGTGATTAAGACACAACTTGAGATAGATATTGAATTGAGCAGAACTATAAGATATAATGAGTGTGCAATTGTGAATATATGTATTTGTTTAATAGGTATATTTTTGTAGATATACATAGTCAAATATAATACTTGTATATATTTTAATACCTATGTGTTTTTGCTTCAAATAGAGTACAAAAGAGCTAAAAATTTAAAGTATTGCATACTCACTTCAATATACATATAAAAACTTGCATTTATGAATTTATATGCAAATTTTTCAACCTACTCCCTTTACAAGTAACATTTAAAACTTGTTCCGTAAACTTCAACTCTGAGATTTTTCATGAGATTTAGAATTGTTCACAAATAATTTTTATGAAGCAGATAAAATAACCTTCACAGTGTGTTTGCATTTATAGATAGTATCTTTCTAAATTTTAATACTACATATGTATTCATTTATAGAGCCTTCAGTAGAAACTACAATACACTACAAGTTTTTTTACCACAGTAATCTATTTCTTTTATTTGGAGAGTAGAAATTAGAAATCAAAGCCACTAGAACTTCTGCTTTCCCTGTTGAGCTTGATGGCCACTTTCTCTGTGTTTACTTCTAGGTTCTTGTCCAGTAATGGTGTAAGGAGAAAGGAGGAGAGTCAAAGGAAAGAGAGGGAATCAAGCTCTTGCTGATATATTTTATATGAAAACTAGCTTCATAACATCATCTAAACATAAGTACAACATCCCCACATCCATATCCTAATACCATATTTGGAGTTGATCTTTCCATTTGTGGATTTTGAGGCAATTCATTTAAGTTTACAAAAGTCACAGATTTGCAACATGTGTCTGCTGACATTGAAAAGATTCCTAGTGTTACGGGTAGAACAAGAGCTGGCACAAACATAAAAACTTTCTTTACAAATGTGTCAACCATATTTCAATTTCAGGAGTATGAGTGAAAGCAGAGAAAGCAGAAAGCAGAGAAAGCAGACTCCACATAGTGTTTCTCTAGTCTCTATATACTTAGAGTAGATGGGGTACCACAGATATCTATTTTTTTATGCCAACCTGATGGTTGTCTTATCAAAATCAATGGTTGGAAGATTTTTAAATTAGTCTTTCAGAATAGAAATCTCAAAATTAAAGCAAGGAGTAGGTAGAAGAAAAACAATTAACTAAAAAATGACTTAATTAAGCAAAAGTTACAATTTTTATTTTTGCTCAGCACTTAAGAAAATTATACAAAGGGTAAAATCATAAGACTTTAAAACAATAAAATGAATTATCATTGTCTTTATTATCAACTAGTTAAAAACTACAGAAAACATGAGTTCATACAAGTAAAATAATTTTAAATGTAATAAAAATAATTCATAAATAAAAGAAATGAATAAATAATATTTTCCTTGTTTAAATGCAAGTATTTGCTTACAACTGAAATTGTCCCCTTGAGAATTACCAAAAGTCTTGTTTTCTCCATTTATTCAAAGACAGATAACTTACCATGATTTCAACCAAGTTGACATTGTAGCAGTAACTAATATTAAAAATAGCAGAAATATTAATTCTAAGTATTAGTTTGGTTATGACTAATATTGCTGTTTTCTGAAAGGTTGGAACCTGTGTTTTGTCTTCTGACTATACCTTACAATGAGGACATTATAACGCTTCTGTTCATGATTTTAAATTGAAGCATGAGGTATGACAGTATTTGTATAAATGGAAAATTTTCATCAACATTGTACTTGTCTCTTTTATTTTCTGCCTTTTTTCATACTGAAACCTCTCTTAACATGTTTACTATATTTTAAATGATTCTCATTTCAAGCAAAAGAGTTACCACTAGCAAATGGAAAGTATTATTTTGTCAGGTTCTCATATTCCATAAAAGTTGCTTATCTAATGAAGAGTGACAATTCATGAGACTAGCTGATCCTTGAGATTCTGGGAATTTCTTTGCCTCCCAATCCACCATAGGAATGCTGAGATTCCAGAACCACTGTGCTGCATATGGCTTTACATGAGTTCTGTGCATCTGAATGGAATTCTTCACACTAGCACAGAAAGAGCTTCAAATACTGAGTGATTTTTCATACTCCTACTCTCATGTAAAAGTGACCCACAGCCATGTGGTATGTGCATAATTCTCAGGCTTAACAAGCAATTGAATGCATTGACATTTGTATGCTGTGACTGGTGCAGAGGTATCTGAAATCATACACATTATCAACACCTCAACTGTTGAATTCCTCATATTCGTGTATATGAGCTGCTTATATGCTGTAAATTAATCAAGGAATGGAGTGTGTTGGAGAAAAAGCTATCTTGAAATTAAAACACTTATTTTTAAATTTGATCTTAATCTGGGTTAAAGATGAACTCCTCTTTACTAAAATATTTTTGATTTGAGGGAGTAACACAAATAATAGAATCCCTAGGTAATAAATCTTTCTTACATTAAATTATACATATTTTGATAGACTATTATCTGCAGGAATGTTTCTTTTATGCCTCTGTCAATTCTAAACGCATGTCTTATTATAGAGAATGCTACTTAAAATAGTTATTTTATTAAAAATAGTACATACAAGGCCAGAGAAGAAATCTTCTATACTGCAGGAAGGAGAGACAGGTGCATCCCTGAGTTCACAGACAAGTGATTCAAACCAAAACAACTCGACAGGGAAAGACTCTGTCTCAAAAAATAAAGTGGAAAAGTAGACAGCAATTTCTGGATTATGTTCTAATCACAGATATGCATAAACAGAGACATATGCCAGCAAACACACAAACATGTACATAACAATACAAACACACACACACACACACACACACACACACAAACACACATATTTTTAAAACAAGGAACAATACTCAAGATTAAATTGGTTAAATTGTTTTAATTTTTTATATTGTGTGCATATATGCTTGCATGTGTGCATGTACTTACATGTGTGTGCTTTCATATGTGTGTAACAGGCACACACATGTGTGCAGATGTGAATAACATGGCATATGTGAAGGTCTGAGTCCAACTTGTAGGAGTTTCTATCCTTATTCCTTGAGTGTCAGTAATGAAATTCAGGTCTTCATGCTTGGCAACCTGTGTCTATAGCTTCTAAGTCATATAATAAGGGACTCTAAATGGATTTATTTAGTTTGAAAAATTCCCAAAATTATATCAGCATCATTACGTTGAACAATTAAAGACTAATAACCTTTTGCCAGTAGATTGAGTTTAGTGTTTTGCTTTAGAATGCATGGTTTATGAGCTACAATTTCAGAAAAAGTCATTCTCTATGAATTTAGTCATAATATGTATGCCCCAATGAAGATGTCAGTCATTTAAGTATATATTTTGATAATTTCAATAACAAGAAAAATGTTTTGGTTATTTAACTATAGAAAAATAAAACATTTTTGAAAAATGGTACATGAAAGCCAATAAGATGTCATTGGCTATGTTAATAGCAAAGCTTTTTAAGCACTGACTTTAAACTAGCAATTTAAGAGCTTGCCTTTAAACAGTTAAAGTACATGGAAAAGTTTATGTATGACTTCAGTATTATTTGCTTAGTCCTTTTTATAGTGATAGATTTAACACATTTTAAGCAATATACTCTCACTTATTTAGAGGTACAATGATATGTCATATTTTTACAAATAACAAAAATTATAACTATCATTAATTCAACACTTTTGGCAGTTAAGAAGGCTCCTATGCATAGCCTTCAATTGCTTTTAACAGTAAATGTGCTGTATTCTATTATTAGTGTAGAATGGCAATAAGACACATTCTTAAACAAACTACGCTAAATACTTTGGGACTACAATAGAAACACATAATAATAAATATAAATACTAACTGACAATACTTTGATTTAAAATATTATGAATATTAGCATTTTAGTAATCAGTCTTTAATTTATTACCAGAATAACTTTGAAAATATAATATATCTTTGTGTAAAATAAAAAGAAACATAATTATATAATTATAATTAGGCAATATTGTTATTAATTTGAAAGCTAAATTTTTATATATGAAAATAAAAATCATAGCTCACTCTGTCATATTTGCATGAATGTAGTCTGAAATAAATGGAAAAATAAACTTCAGACTTGTAAATGATTTATTTTAGACTCAAAAGTAAATGGGAAATTTTTATAAGATACTAGACTTTTTGAAAATAAATGCTGAAAAATAAAAGAAACCATTGAGGGTAGCATATGAAAGGTTTTGGGGAGAGCAAAGAGGAAGGGGATATGTTGTAATTATATTGTATTATGATCTCAAATTTTTGAAAATGTTTTAATTCAGTGTTTTTAGATTGTCAAAGCCTAAGATACTAATTCTGAATCTGTAATGCCATTATAACTAGAGAAAGCTGGAAGCAAGTTTGTAATTTACATTGTAAATTATTACCAAAATATGAAGAAACAATGTAAGGCACAGTGATATACACTTGTGATTCCAGTACTTTGTGGTGAGACAGGTGGATCATGAGCCTGGTTTACTTATTTAAAGCAAAATCAACAAAAATGGATCCAAAATTGACATAATCCACATCAAAACAAATCACCAAACAAGTATAATACAAATTAAAATGTGTTTAGGGACTAGGAAATATGTTAATAAAATTAACAGTGTTTACATGATAAACTGAAATTGATTAAGCTCATAACCAAATACACACTAAATTTTAATTTCTATTTAATAAAAGTAAAATCCTCAAATACTAATATAATGATTCATAAAAACAGGTAATGTTGGCATAGTCTAATAAGTTACTTCAGGGCCACCAGGACTAATTAGTATATCTATAACTCACTTTATCTAATATTTTACTAGAAAGTCAATGGAATTGTATTAAAGAAGCAATAATGTAGATATTTAAGTTCATATAATGTTAAAAACCATTTCACCCATAGTGAGTTACGATGAAATGACACACCACATCACTACAGGATAGATGATACAAGTATAAGCATCTGTGTTTACAGCTTGCAAAGATCATTGAATCTGTAATTATAATATTTTTCACAATGTTATTCATTTCTTAAATATTTTATTGGATATTTTATTTACATTTCAGATGTTATCCCCTTAACCTATCCCCCATCCCCCGCGCCCAGGATCTCCCCATCTATCCCCCTTTCTCCTTCTTCTATGAGGATGTGTCCCCACCTACCCCCACTCTCATCTCCCCATCCTCTAATTTTCCCTCCCCCCACTGGGCATCCAGCCTTCATAGGACAAAGATCTTCTTTTTTCACCTATGCCAACAAGGCCCTCCTCCCCTACATATACAACTGAGTCATGAGTCCCTCTCTATGTGCTCCCAGGCTATGGGTTTAGAACCTGGGAGCTCTGGTTGGTTAGTATTGTTGCTCTCATCATGGAGCCACAAACTATTTCAGTTTCTTCATTCTTCTCTCTAACTCCTCCATTGGAAACCCCTTGATCAGTTCAATGGCTAGCTGTGAGCATTCATCTCTGAATATGTCAGACTCTGGCAGACCTCTAAGGAGACAGTTATATCAGGCTCCTGTCAGCATACACTACCTGACATACACATCAGCATCTACCTTTCATGACTGCACATGTGATGGATACCCAGGTGGAATGGTCTCCAGACAGCCCCTCCTTCAGTTTCTGTCCCACACTTTGTCTCCATATTTGCTCCCTTGAGTATTTTGTTACTCCTTCTAAAAAGGACTGAAGCACCCACACTTGGTCTTCCTTCTACATGAGCTTCATGTTGTCTGTGAGTTGAATCTTGGGTATTTCAAGCTTTTGGGCTAATATTCAATTATCAGTGAGTGAATACCATGTGTGTTCTTTTGTGATTGGGTTACCTCACTCAGGATGATATTTTCTAGTTCCATTAATTTATGTAAGAATTTCTCGAATTCATTATTTTTAATAGCTGAGTAATACTCCATTGTGTAAATGTACCACACTTTGTATCCATTCCTCTGTTAAAGGACATCGGGGTTCTTTCCACCTTCTGGCTATTATAAATAAGGCTGCTATGAACATAGTGGGGCATGTGTCCTTGTTATATGTTGGAACATCTTTTGAGTATATGTCCAGGAGTGGTACAGCTGGGTCCTCAGGTAATGATATGTCCAATTTTCTGAGGTACCGCCAGACTGATTTCCAGAGTGGTCACACCATCTTGCCAGCTCAACAACAATGGAGAAGTGCTTCTCTTTCTCTACATCCTCTTCAGCATCTACTATCACCTGAGTTTTTGATCTTAGCCATTCCTACTGGTATGAGGTTGAATCTCATACCAATTCCCTGATGACTAAAGATGCTGAACATTTCTTTAGGTCTTCTTGGCCATTTGAGTTTCCTCAGTTGAGAATTATTTGTTTAGCTCTGTACTCCATATTTTAATAGGGTGATTTGGTTGTCTGGAGAATAATTTCTTGAGTTCGTTATATATACTGGTTATTAGCCCTCTATCGGATGTGGGATTGGTAAAGATCCTTTCCCAATCTCTTGGTTGCTGTATTGTCCTATTAACAGTGTCCTTTGCCTTACAGAAACTTTGCAATTTTATGAGGTCCCATTTGTCTATTCTTGATCTTAGAGCATAAGCCATTGGTGTTCTCTTCAGGAACTTTTCTTCTGTGCCTAAGTATTCAAGATTCCTCCCCACCTTCTCCTCTATTAGTTTCAGTGTATCTGGTTTTAGGTGGAGGTCCTTGATCCACTTGGACTTGAGCTTTGTACAAGGAGATAAGAATGAATCTATTTGCATTCTTCTACTTGTTGTTCTCCAGTTGAACCAGCACCATTAGTTGAAAATGCTGTCCTTTTTCCACTGGACAGTTTTAGCTCCTTTGTCAAAGATCAAGTGACCATAGGTATGTGTGTTCATGGAACACCTTTGCATCTTCTAATAAGTTTCTCAGTTTCTTTGTTTAGCATGTTGTTTTCATGTTGAGGTCTATACCTTCTTGTTTATATTTATGGTTAGAGTATGTGTTTATTTCTTTGTTTTATGACCATTGTGAAGGGACTTCTTCAACTTTTCTTAGTTTGTTTTTTATTGTTATATAAAATGTCTACAGAAAAATATAGATGAGGCTGGAAGTCAAGTGATCCATCTCCATGCTTTTCTACTTCTAGCTAATGATAGTTTATGTCTACTAGGCTCCAGTGAAGAGTTCCCAACCAAAAGTTACATAGACAGTCCTGATGAAATTCACTGGCTCTCAACATTAAAAAAAAAGCACAGAGATATGGAAAAATGTCTTGGAATGGGGAGAGAATGCTTGATGTTCACAGGAGAGACAAAGGAGTTTATAGGGGAATGAGTAACCCAATGAATTAATGTATGAATATAAAAGAGTACATTTAATTTTAAACAAGTAGAATACTTTACTGTTTGGTTGGGGATAAAATGAAGACAAATAATGCCTGTATCCACTAGAGAATGGTCAATATTTCAGCAATTATCTTCAAAAGATAGAGATAAAGAGTATATGTGAATCTCTCAATATCTACTTAAAAACTATAAACTAATATTTTAGTAGGGATGGCCCTGTTTGTTTATATATCCATGCAAGAATCTTAAGTGGCTTGATGTTTTGCTGGTCTCATGCCAATAATCATAACCACTGCTCAGTGTAGAAGTGACAGCCTTGCCTGGCTGCAATTAAATCAAGATGGAGAACTCCTACCTCCTTCTCTAGCTCTGTGTCTGCCTGCAAGCTGCCATGCTTCCTGCCTTGGGGATAATGGACTAAACCTCTGAAACTGTAAGACAGCCTCAATTAAATGTTGTCCTTTGTAAGACTTGCATTAATCATGGGTCTCTTCACAGCAAGGGAAATTCTAACATACATACAT
>NW_021604766.1:2246624-2279124 GCF_004785775.1 Grammomys surdaster
ATATATGTATGTATGTTAGAATTTCCATATATATAGTTATGCGTTATCAAGTTTATTTTACACTTTTCTTGTATGACTCACCATATTTATCACTTCCTATTTTATTCCCTCTTTCTTTTCTAATACCGATAGAATTTGATCCACGTTTTCTTGACCTGTAATAACCCCTTTCTATTTTGATTCTTACTCTAGACACTATAATTCAAATCCACAAAGGTAGTGTCAAAGCTAACATCGACATTTAATAGAGAACATAGGGAATCTGTCTTTCTAGGTCTATATTACCTAAGTAAAATACTCACAAACTGAATATAGCAATATATCAAAATTATCCCCTAAAATTAAATTGGCTTTATCACAGAAAATAAGGATAATTCAATGTATATGTCAATAAATATAATAAACCATAAAGGGTGCTCAAAGATAAAACAAATCAAATGATCATCTAAATAGATAATCAGGGCAGTAAAAAACTCCAACATGTTTTTAGGATGAAAGTCCTACAGAAGAAGGACTAAAGGGAATCTACTCCAATATAATTAGATTCATGTGACAACGATGGTTCCAGTATCATCCTAAATGGAGGAAACCTTAAAGTTTGGCTACTTAAATCAAGATAACGTCATGGATATCTGCTACCTCTATTCCTTTCAAAATGTATTGATCAATATATTAGCTAGAGCAGAAAAATAATGGAAATGTAAGGAATACAAATATGAGAAGATGATGTGATGTTTCACAAAGAATGCAAAAAAATCCCTTTTATATATGATCAACATGGCTCTATACAAAATTAACATACAAAAATCAGTAACTATTTTATTCAGCAAAACATACTCTATTGCTATGAATTTCATTTTCTATGTCAGACAGACCTTTCCATACACTTCATTAATTAAGAAGACCATGGTGGTGGTGGTTGTGGTGGTGGTGGTGGTGGTAGTGTGTATGTATGTGTGTGTGTGTTTGTGTGTGTGTGTGTGTCTTTACTTATTTTTCCTTTCTTGTTAATTCTTTTTGTTGTTCTTTCCATATTTGTTTTCTAAAGAGGGACAGAAGAAAAGGACATAATATTGGGTGGGTGGGGACATGGGGAGGACCTAGGTGAAATTAGAAGAGAGGAAACTGTAATCACAATATGTAATATGAGTAACAGTTTTCAAAATATAAAAGAAGACATTCATGTTATAATTTCAGTTCTAATTTAACAGGAGAATTAATTCTAGCTTTGTGAAAAATATGAAATTTGAGCCACTATTCCGAGATAATTTGGGTCATAGTTAAAAAGGAAAGAGGAAACATCTCTGGTCTCTTTTTATAATATACATGTCTATCCACCTGGCTGTTATGGTAGGAATGACCACAATAACACACACACACACACATACACACACACACTACATATATATATATATATATATATATATATATATATATATATATATATGAATGAAATGTATCATCTGAAAATCCCTTGTTATTACCTGGTGTACACACAGTAATGCATCTTTATATTTTATTTTATGCAATCTCTAGTTATATATTATGCAGCATATTCCACATTATTTCTTTTTATGTCCACTACAAGTTAAGATTTATCATGGCAGATGTCTCTTTCTTTTGTTTTCTACTTGGTATTGCATGCAATGATCAAAACTCTCGCAATATAATACAGTAAGTATCTCTCAGTTAACTTACTACACATAATGAATTTCTTGAATAGTAAAGGAGAAAATAGATACTTATTACCTCTTAAATTGTCCAGGCTCACATAAACAAGTAGTAATAGAGTAATAATTTAAATCCTACTCTTTGTTAACCTATAATTTATGTTTTATTTTTAAAGGGATATCTGTCCCAATCAACATTTTATTCTTCCAATTTAATCTTTGTATTTCAATACTGAGTGTAATTGTAGAATATTTTATATGGGCTGATGAAATAGAAGACTACTGCATACAACTATACTACTCTTACTGTGTGACAAAATACTACTCAATTAACTTTCTATATATCGGATTATATTGCTATTATATATACATATACACATGTGTGTGTGTGTGTGTGTGTGTGTGTGTGTGTGTGTGTGATTTCAAAATCTGTTTTAAATATAGAAGTTTAGAGTCACCAACCAACCCAAATTCCTACGTCTATAACTGTTAAGACAACAGAAATAAAATGTGCTTCATACTAATTATTCCACCCTGCCAGAAGCTCTTCTCTGATGCTCCTTTACTTTGCACTTACAACACACTAAAGCTGTTGAAAGAAAACAGAAGAACAGATGTAAAGGCGCTGGAGTTCCTCCATAGAATTCTAAATTGCACACAGATTCCTCTCAACAGCAAATAAAAGCTTGTGATCATTAAGAAGCCTTGAAAGGAAGACAAAAAACTCAAGAAACATTTAGATTCCCCACAAACCATTTCATCTTTGTCAGAATTTAATTTAAAATGTTTTTGACATTCAATTATTCACTGTAGACAGACCCAGAGTCACTTCATCTGCTGCCAAAGCTAAATTACCAAATAGAGAGACATAAACCTGAGTGTTTCCTTCATAAGATAGCCCATAATGATAAAAAATTCTTCCTACAGGCATCATGTACTATACACACTAACACAGTTTCCAAGCATGAATCGATCGCAAGCTACTTGTGGAGCATAGAAGTAACTTGGGGAGTAACACTGACATTCGTAGTAATCATTTTAATTGCATCTTGGCTTAATTTAATAAATTTCATTGTGTTATTTTTACCAGTGTCAGCTGTTTATTAACACTCCTTCAAACTGGCTTATCTATTTTCAATTTATCTTGTTGACATGTTTTAATGAATATTCAAGTTGATGGATTAAAATAGATTAACTATGAAATATACTCAAACCAGCAAATCTTAAAGACGATGCTTTATTGCATTATAATGGAATCTCTATTAACCACAAGTGTCCTTTATAACTCATAAAAGAATCACATGTCTCAGAAGGGTGTTTCCCAAACCGTTGACGTGAAATGACACTCTTTAACCTTTCCTTTCACCATATATTCTAATCTGCCACTGAATTCAGTATATATTATAAGATAGGACTTTCCTTTATAATCTTTGATCATTCAAGACATCTTTTACACTTGGTTATATCTTAATTATGTTGGAAGATTTCATCTGTGACCATAGAAAATGATAATTGGCTTAAACAAAAAATTGTATCTTTTATGGTTACATACCTGTTTCATCATGGAGGCCAATCTTTTTAGCCTGAACAATTTCTTTCCGCACCATTCTCCACTAATTGCAAACTGTAAGATGGCTTTTGTGTAAGTATATATTCAGTATACAAATAAAGGGCTTCATTTGAAACTTTAAAGATTTAGTTTTAATTCTGTGCAGGTGTATCTCTCTCCTCTCTCTCTCTCTCTCCCTCTCTCTCTCTCTCTCTCTCTCTCTCTCTCTCTCTCTCTCTCTCTCGTATGTGAGTGTGTTTGGTTTGCTAGGCTTTACTGTGTGTGTTTTTTTGGGGGCACATAAATTTGCATGTGTGGGGGGGTACTCATGGAGACCAGAATAGGGCATCTAGTTCCCTTGAGATGTGTTTTCAGTGGGTAAGGATCAAATGATACTGTGAATTTTTGGCAGGAACATTTTGGTGCTTTGAGTGCTTATAGACTCATATATGTGAACACTTGGCATCATTTGCAGGGGTTTAGGAGGTATGCTCATCTTAAAGGAATTATGTCACTGAAGATAATCTTTAATAGACCTTGAACAATTTACAGTTGTTTTTTCCACTCTGTGATTATAGTTCAAGGTATGAGATCTCTACTTGCTATTAGAGCTGCTATGTCTGTTACCATGCCTGCTCCTCCACTGCCATTTTGAACTCTTATCTTTCTGACATCATAAACCCAAGTAAAATTTTTCTTCTATAAATTGCTTTGGACATATGGATTATCAGACTCAATAACTAACCCATTCCTCCAGTGCTGTATATCATGAGCCACCTCTACAGACCTGTTTCTGTGTTATTTTCATGTATGCCTACAGCACAATTTAGCTGTTATTATCTTCTCTTGTATCCTCTGTTCCCTAATGTTGGTCTCCTTCTTAGTTGTTCCTGTGTTACTTTCATGTGGTTCTTTCTTTTTGGTTTAAAGTAGATTTGTCTTGATGGTAGAAATATGATATATTTGTCTTTCTGAATCTTATCTACTTTCCTTCACATGAAAATCTCAGTTCACATAACTTTTACAGCTTTATCTTTTATGTCCATCACCACTTACTCAATGAAATATAATGTAATTCTCTTTTTCTTTACTAGATATGATAACTAAATTTTGATACCATATTCAGTATTGTTTTAAGGCAGGCAGTACTTTATTTAAAACCCATCAGTGAAGTGGATGGCTTGGGTCTCTGACAAATCATTCATGTTTAAAACATAAGTCAGTAACTCTATGAAAGCACAAATTACCACATACAAAGTAACTGATCAGACCATAAATTTCTATGATGGAACAGAATAAACTTGAAAGCAATACCTTTGTGAGATTTAATTTAGTATTCTTCCCATTCCTCACCCTTCCCTTCAACAGAATCCATACAAACCTCCTCATAATCCTTCTATAGGGCAGCTATGCCCTTAAGGGCTTCAGAGAATTCCCTCTCCTTCATGTGCTCATGCATATACTGGTGGACAAAGGCATGTTTGGCATACATTAGATCAAACTTGTGATCTAGATGAGTTCAGGCCTCAGTAATGGTGTGGTCTTGCTTAGCATGAGGACAGCTCTCTGGATCTTGGCCAGGTCACCATCAGGTACCAGAGTGGGAGGCTGATAATTAATGTTAACCCTGAAGCCAGTGGAGTATCAGTCCACAAACTGGATGATATTCTTGGTCTTTATGGTGGCAATGGAAGCACTGACATCTTTGGGCACAACATCATTGAGGTACAGCAGACAGAAAGTCATGTATTTACCATGAGAAGAGTCATATTTCACCATCTGGTTGGCTGCCTCAAAGCAGGCATTGGTAATCTCTGCTACAGAAACCTGCTCATGGTAGGGTTTCTCAGCAAAGATGACAGGGGCATAAGTGGCCAGGGGGAAGTGGGGTCGAGGGTAGGGCACCAGGTTGGTCTGGAACTCTAACAGATCAACAGTGATGGTAAACACAATTTAGTGTATGTTGGGTGATCAGTGTTGAGGTTTCTATGACAGATGTCAGAGATAACTCCACTGTCTACCACGAAGGCACAATCAGAGTACCAGGGTGAGATGGGTGGTAACGATGGAATTGTAGGGCTCAACCACAGCAGTGAAAATCTGGGAGCCTTGATAAATGGAGAATAACAGCTTGGACTTCTTTCTGTAATCAACAGAGAGCTGCTCCATCAGCAAGGAGGTAAACTCAGAGGCAGTTTCCCTGGCAATGCAGTAGAAAACCAAGAAGCTTTGTGAATTCTGCCAAAGACAAGGTCAAAGACCCCCTTACCAATGGTATAGTGATCACCAGCATAGTTATTGGCAGCATCTTCCCTGAGTGTGATGAGTTGCTAAGGGTGGAATAGCTGGCAGTTGGTAGCAGTGAGAACTTCATCAATAACTATGGGTTCCAGGTCTATGAACACTGCCCAGGGCACATGCTTGCAGCTCCTGTCTCACTGAAGAAGGTGTTGTAGGAGTCCTCCCCCAATAACTGTGTCACTTGGCATCTGGCCATTTCTTCAATGATTCAAGAGATTATATTTATGCATTTATAAATTATATATACATATATGTGTTTTAAAGAAAAAAAAGAGCCCATGAATTTAGAAGAACTAGAACATGGCAGGGATTGGAAGGAGAAAAGTAAAGGGGGGAAATAAGGTAATTCTGTCTTTAAATAAATTAAATTAAATTAAAATTATTTAATCAATTATCCCAAAATGCTAAATATAGAAAATATCCCAAGAAAGTATACAATCAAATAGATATGACTGAAGATAAATAAGTAATTGCATTCATGAATTCAAATATCATATAACTAACTCTCTTCTTTCTCTATTTCATATAATGTGTGGTCATTCTGCTTCACCAATTATCTCCAAACAAACTGCATTCATTATCATGTAAACACCTAATACAGCAACCACTGAAGAGATGCTGATAATTCTCACGATTGTTCAGTCTCAGATATGCTCTACTTTCTGAGATTCAGTGTTCATTCTCCAACATTGACACTAGTGTGCACTCCACTACTGTGTGGAACATAGTGATTCAAAAGAGAATGCTGCTTCTGTTGTCATTTGGGGGTGATTTTAGTGTGTTCCCCAAGGTTTCACATTTTAATTCAGCCAAACTAGAAACACAGGTGTCAATGTGGGTCATTCATTCATTTTCAGAGCCTATATCCAGACACGGTTTCAATTATATTTACTTCTTCTTTTCCCCGTTCCTGCTTTTCTCTATTACTTAGAGCAAGGGCACTTTGTTCTCATCCAATTACACACCAGTGTTTCAGTTAGCACTGGTTACTTTAGCCTTGCTTATTTCCAATATATTTAGCAGGATCCTAGAAATCAATTTCAGTACACACATAATGAAGAGCTGACCATGTCACTCTAGTATTTAAAGAATCATTCTGAAAAACTAAAGTCCACTGATTGAGCATGTATGTTTTTGTGTGTGTTTAATTCATTGCCAACTTCCACTTAACTATTTTTGCATTCGTACTTCACAATTTAAGCACATTATACTACGATGTGAAAAATTTGATAGGTTACTTATTTTACTCCTTGAAAATTGAGGATTATTCTGAAATTTCCACAGGGATACTATGCCAGTTTTCTACTTCTGCTCTGCTGTGACAAATCCCCATAAACAAGCTGCTTAAAACACTATATTGTCTTACTACTCTGCAGTTCAGTGGGTCTGTTTTTCTAAAAGCAAGGACTTGACAGGCTCCAACTCCTTCTGAAGGCTCAAGGAATAGATATATGCAGACAGGACACTGTATCTTCAGATTGTAGAGCAAGAATAGGTGGCAAGCAAACTCTTCATTTTGAGGATTGATGCTTTTAATTATACTTCCAAAGAATAGTTACCAAAATTGTTGAATTATCTATTTGTATATAGTTATTAATGCTAAACAGAAATTTGCATAGTTCAAAAGCTTTCAATTATTTCTAAATCTTTTCATGACATTGCTTAAAATTTGTCACAACCATCACATCCTGCTAAAGCCTCTATCATCCCAGTGTGACAATAATTACCTGAAAAAATAATCAAGCACAGTAGTTCAAAAGATATTCTATGTTTGGCTGATATTCCTGGAAAGGTTGTCCCTTTTTGAAGAGAAATAGATGAGGAGTGGATGGGAAGGGGAAAGGGAATAGAAAGGGAGACGGGAAGAGAATATGCAGTTAGGGTGTAAAATATGTAAAGAAGAATAATTTTTTTTTAAAAAATGAAAAGAGATAATGTTGCTCACACAGCAGTTTTGATTGTGACATTAATGTGTTCTCAAAGTCTCCATATGTCAACATGGCATTCCTTTTCTCATACATTAAGATGAAAACTTTTCTGATAAGAGTTGATCACAGAGCTATTGGGGGGTAGTTAGGAATCTTTATCTTTGTATGAAACATTTTTGGAAACATTCTCACTTCCCTAGAGTAGGGAAGAATATAATCACAGGAGGTAGGGCAAGGGAGAGACCTGGTTGGGACAGGGTAGAGAGAGGGGGAAAGGGGACAAGATAATTTATAGAGTCAGATAGGAACAAGCCGAGAAGGCCAGAAGAATGAATGGAAATATACAACTGCAGGGGGTAAGGGTGGGGGTAACCTCTAGAAAGTCCCCAAGACATGGGATATGAGAGACTCCCAGGATTCAGTTGTGATGATATTGTCTAATAGTGGGGAGATAGAACCTGAAGAGACCACCTACAGTAGAAAGAGAAGGCCCTCAGTGAAAGAATGGAGCCAATCACCTTCCATCATATTTTTTTACCCATAATTATTCCTGTGTAACAGAAATACAGTGACAATAATGGAGCAGAGACTGAATGAAATGCCATCCAGTGACTGGTCTACCTTGGGATTCATCTCATGGGTAGGCACCATACCTGACAGTATTACTAAAGTCATGTTATCCTTGCAGACAGGATCCTAATGTGGATGTTTCTGAGAGGCTCTAACAGCATCTGACTGAGAATTGGACTGAGTTCAGGGACTCCTAGAGAAGAGTTGTGGAAGTGATTGAAGGAGATGAAGGAGATTGCTGCTCCATAGGAAGAGCAACAGAATCAACTAGCCCATACCCTTCAGAGCTCCCAGAAGCTAAGCCCCCAACCAAAGAGCATACATGGGCTGGTCTGTGGCCCCCTGCACATAAGTAGCCAAGGACTGCCTTGTCTAGCTTCAGATGTAGAGGATGCACTTACTCCTGTAAAGACTTGATGCCCCAGGGAAAGACATGCTGGGAGAGTCTTGAGGTGTGGGTGAGTAGTTGAGAAAACTCCTTTGAGCCAAAGTTGGGTGGTTGGGGGTGAAGAACTCTGAGAGGGAGGACCTGGAAGAGTGACAACATTTAGAATGTAAAAAAAGTAAAATAATTTATTAAACAAAGTTAAAAAATAATCTTTAATAGTAATGATCACAACAATGATAACAGCAAATGGGAAAAACTGGAAGCAAATTAATTTGGAAAAATGATTCTTGAGTCTTCTCTCATTACCTCCACAGGAGATTATAAATGGCATAATTAGGATGATGGGTTGAGATGAAAGGTAAGCAATGTTCTCTACATGACAGTGTAATGTTACTGGCAACTTGTCTATTCTCAACGATAAATCTGTATGTTTATTCAAGATTTAGGAAAGAAATTATTATGATATGTATTAAATTGTCCACCATCTCTCATAAATTATACACTATGGCTATGTGCAATATTATAAATCATATCAGAAAAGTATATTTTGAATGTTATAACCTAGTTACATGATTAAATTTTTTCCTCAAGCAATGTATGAATGTTGAAATATTACTAAATGACTTTTTAAAGGTTAAAGCAATGAAATCAAGATGTAAGGGAGCAATTGCACCTGTTTATTGTGAACAGCACAAGTCTGGCCCCGCCAAAACCCTTGGAAGTTATTTTGCCTTATGGTCCATAAATCATTTACAAAGCTTATAATTTAAATCCTGATTTATAGTTTATACAAAAATCTTGGAAATGTCACCCACATGCATGTATGAAAGAAAGGGGAATTGATTTATAAGAAAGAAGTGAAGGCATATATAAATATTAGCGTCCACTCATTCATTATGTAGATGTGTTAAATCGAAATCATGGATGAGGTATACATATTAGGAAAAAGAGAAGAAAAATAATCCTTTTCAGCTGAAAGTCATATTTGAGATGATAATTTAAAATAGAAGATGTGTTTAATAGTTTTGAGAGGCCAGTTCCTGCTGGTAAGGAACAGGACAGGTCAGCTTGACAGTAAGACTTTCTTCTTAACAGTGAAAGAAAGAGATGAAAATGGAGTTGGAGTTAATAGGATCTGTGGTAGCAATTGACTGTAACTGAGAGTTCTGAGTATATCAATGAAAAGCCTGAGAAATGGTGCTAACTTTTCAAAATGAATCTGAAAAGAATGCCATGCTTAGCAGTCCACTAACTAAAAAGCTCATATGGCCTTCTTTTAATTCTCACTTATGAGGAATAAATATTTAGACAAAATCGAGTGTTTGAGTATTTAAATATTTTAAAATCCCTATGTTGTGAGTGAATCTCTATTTTTAACTTATACTTTCATTCAAGAAATGTCTTATTCTTGTCAGTCAGCTTTTATTTCCATTTTTTCCATGTCTCATAAGCTTCATATGATTCATAATCTCAATCAACCTGGAGATCTTTCAGCAAGTTACATTAACTTCCATAGACTTCTGTTTCCCCAATGGGAGATAAAATTGAACATGTAATCAATATCAGACATACTATCTCATGACTTGAGATGTATTACATACTTGAAGACTCAAGTCTCTTCTAAAACTTCCCTGTCTTTGTGAGACTCCTCTTTAGAACCATTATAATATCCAGCCTCAATACTAGCAAACCCTTTTATGTTGGATACTATAATTTATAGACTAATAATTGATCACAAAATTAAATGATAATTTTCTATTGATACTTTTATGCATTAATCATTTCTTATTTGATGGATGGTATAAATAATCAAGTTCAGTTTATATTCGCAGAGAAGCATTTTATGAATTATATGGAACAGCAATGAAAAACATGTCATTAACATGCAAGATACTGTGTTTAAACTCACTATGACACAGTAAGTTAAACTATGAAACTGAATTTACACTGTGGATGTTACTAGCAAATCTGTGTATTAGTACAACATCTGCTTCCTCAGGGAACAGATTTTAAAACTCTTTAAGCTCATACACCTCTGTGATGTGGGTAGGATAGCCCACATCATTCTCTCTGTTTATCTGAACACTATTCATCTATGAAAGACTGAACAGTTAGAAAACTTCTCTGTAAACATGTTTCTGAAATACAAAAAATCCCCTGTATTATAGGAATTAGCATGCTTATTAAAATCATGCCTGATTACTTTTTTTAGGATGGTAAATGCTTTATACTTCACAGCAGCGGCTTCTTGTAAAAGACAGTAACCCCAACCTGAAAATGTTTGAATAATGAAAATAACAATGAAGATCACTAGAACCATGAAGATTGCTGATAAGTTAAGAAAAATAAAATTTTCTTGAGCTAAAGTAGTTATCAATTGCTTGGATATCTATGTCAGCTTAGAAAAGGTTTTAAACATCCAAAATTCTCTGATAAAAACGTGGATTGGTAAATACATTCAGAACTAACGAATGTGGACACTCTATTACCACATGCATATGTACATTCTACACAGAAAAATCATGTGGTAATACCAAGTCTTTATTATCAACTAAAAATAATTTAAATAAACAAACATGAAATGTGCTAAAGGGTAGACTGCAGAAAGACATCACAGAAGAACAGGTAGAAATGAAAGCAAAATTTATTATTCACAGGGCTTAACAAATAAAAACCTATGACTATAAATTTAAGAATAGAAAAAAGAAAAGTCAATAACAAGAAAACCCTCAAATACAGAGAAAAATGTAGAAAGAATTCTATTTATAAAAACAGAAAATAAAAATTATTATATTATTATAAATACTATTATAAAATCCTGGGACATGTCTATATGAATTCCAGCATTACCATACCACCTGACTCCTGATATTGGCTCAGAATACCAAACTGATAAAAATGGGAAAGCAACATTTTGTAGTTCTGGCCACACTGACGGTTTGCTTAAATGGGACAAGTATATAAACACAACCCTAGTTTTCACTGATATTTAACACTAATTATTTAAATTCCAATCTACTAGTAGAAAGCCTCCATATGGAAACTCGACTTGTCATTTTTTCATTTTTCATCACATTTTCTTATCAGCTAAGAGGAAGAATACACTCTACAATATTAGAAAAATCAAATAAATAAATAAATAAATAAATAAATAAACAAATAATTTAAAATAAGAAAGAATTAGGAGTCAGGGTTGGAGGCCTGGACCTTAATCCCAGCATTTAGGAGGTAGAAACACATGGATCTCTGTGATTTCTAGGTCCTGGTCTACAAAGTGAGTTCCAAAGTAGGTATGACTGCATAGTGAGACCCTGTGTCAAGTAAATTCAATTGAAGGACAAGAAATAAATACCCATAACAACATAGTTCTGAATCATATGGTAATTTTATTTAATCAAGATATTTTTAAATAGATGCACGCATACAACTGTTCTGTTTTCTTGATCTTTGTATGTAAATAAATGAAAAGGTTAAATTTTTTCTTCAATTCATGACCTGTTATTGGTATCTGAGACAAGGAATTTCAATGAAATAAAATGTGAGTCTCTGGACTCTCAGCATGTCTGTGTTTCTGCAGTACAATATATGCCACTAACAGACTTTCCAGATTATAACATGGGGTGAGTATTCATATGCATTATATTTTAAAACCATGCATGCACAACCCAGCATGGGATATACCTGAATTTTTTTTATTTTGTTGGGGGATTATTAATACTATCATAGTTTTGCAGAAAATATGTAGTCTGACAAACAGTTCTTATTCATAATACAGCTATTTAAAAGTAGTCAGACCTTGTTAATTATAAAGAGCTCAAATACAGCACTAAGTAAAGGATCAAAGTCAGCCATTTAGCACCCCCTGTAATATTTTTTTTAATAGTTTAGCATACATAGTCTGCTATAGAGTTTCTCTTCTTAAAGGAAAATGTGTACATATTTATTATGTTTGAGTTGGCAGAATTTCCTTTGTGGTTTCTGAGGTTTGTGTTCTACTTTGTAAGGATTCTTTTTTCTTAGAAAAACAAATTAACTAATGAATGCTTCTTTTTAAAATATAAATATAACTAGAATGAGATGTAATTCAAAATTATATTGTTATGGACATGATCTTCCCAAACTCAGGATTTATTACAAATAACACAGTGCAAGCATGAATTGTGATAGGCAATTCAACAATTCTTCAATGCTTTCAGCTAATTTTCAATTTTTTATTGCAGTTAATGTAGTGGATCAATTAATGTTGGAATAATGGGAATGTTATGTCTAATGCAGGGTTTGATATCAGTTCTATATTCCAAGGAAAGTTTAAATCTTTTTTTTTCTTTTTTTTTTATTTCTTTTTTTTTTTGAACATGAAATGCTTTTTTTTTTTATAGCATGTTTTACAAGGGGAGGGGGTAAGAGGGTCCAGGTGGTGGAAAAGTACAAAATCTTCTTGGCCTGTGCCTTGAAACATGTCATGGTCTATATGGTACACTGCCTTGAATTATGATCTACCTGCAGTTCTTCAGAAGATATGGTACACTGCTTGAGTTATGGTCTCCCTGCTATTCTTAAGAAGACATGGTACTCTGCTTTGAGTCTATCTGCAGTTGCTAAGCAGGATCTTGCAGTTGCCAAGCTTCAGAGGACATTGTGCAGGTGGGGAAAGGTAGGGGGTAAGGGTAAGGGCAAGGGTCCTGGCTTCTGGCATCTCCCCCTTCTCTGTTTAGTTAGAGAAGGCGTCTTATGTTCAATCCCAACTATGTGAGTTTTGAATTTGGATGTCTAATTATGGGGGGTCTTAGACAAGTTCACAACCCCAAAACACTGATGTGAGACGAGTCACATCGATGGTCGAAGGCTTTAGGCTGTCGACGATGGGCAACGTCAAGGGACTCTGATGTGGGTGAAAGGAGGGTGAGAGCCCTGTCTTAGGCCATGTAGGCTGCACCCACTCCCAGCACCACGCACTCCTTTTCGGCTGCATTGGGTGGGCCCCTGGGAAGTGGACCTACAATAATCCCGTCATTGGACTAACTCACAGCCATCCTAGTCTCTTGTAAATGTTCAAGTTACCAACCATTTGTCAGTTTGGGGTGTAATATTGTCATAAAGGAAGGCTCCCCAATGTTAGCGGCCATATCAAGGGTGGCCTTGGTTTAGGAAAAAGCCAATTTTTGTTGTGGTGATCAAGAGGCCAAGCTCTCTAGCGAGAGAAATGAGGGCAAAGCCAGGCATACCAGGAACCCTTCTGGAGGGCGTGGAAGTCTAGGGGTCGACCATAGGGGGAGGCAGGGGAGCTGACAGCTGTGTCAGTCTCCTGCGGAGTCACTTCTGGATCCTCTGCAATTTTCAGCTGATGGTAATGAACTTCAACTGCCTTCTTGATGGCAGCATCAACCTGGTTCCGTGGACGACAGGTCACGGGCGATGATCTCTGTCTTGCTCAATCTTGATGTCGTGCGCACATCCTCTCAATGAGGGTCCATCCGGATGGGTCCGTGCCTCGATCCCCACGTCTGGGTGCCACTTGACCCGACCGGTGGGTCCTGGTTATTCGTGGGGGTGAGGAGGACTGCAACCTGCTATTCTTCAGAAGATATGGTACACTGCTTGAGTTATGGTCTCCCTGCTATTCTTCAGATGATATGGTACACTGCTTTGAGTCTATCTGCAGTTGCCAAGCAGGATCTTGCAGTTGCCCAGCTTCAGGGGACCTTGTGCAGGTGGGAAAAGGTAGGGGGTGAGGGTAAGGGCGAGGCTCCTGGCTTCTGGTCCATCTGGGTTAGAACTTCTAATAGCAGGCATCACGGGTGATTCAATTTTACCTGGAAAGAAAAAATAAGGGGATTCTCAGGGAGATTTCTCTTCCCTGGATGTAAATTGTTATTCATCGTATTTATGATTGGGCCTGGCTTTGTGAGGGTATCTATTTTTTTCATTAATATTTGTGGTAGCCGGTTAGCTGTGCCTTCTGTGGTATTGGGCAGGCATATCAGTCCTAGGCTCCATAAGGGAACTGGGACTGGGGCATTCCCTTTATGGGTATGAGGGTCCTTCCCCATATCTGTGGCAAAGTTTTGTTGGTCTTGGTGGTGCCCGAGGTCACCAACATGGTCAGCAAGAGATTTGCCATGAGCTTTCAGCTTTAGAGAGAGAAAAGTGAACAAGGCATGATGGAGAGTATTTCAGGGGGACTCCTTCTGAGGGGGTACCGTTCCCCCTCTTTTGTTTTTAAAGCCAATTTTTCAGAGTTCTTGTAAAATCAGGGCAGAAGCGCCAACAGTTGCTCCTTCCACACTCAGAGAGTCATGAAGGCCTTATTCAAGGATATATAAATCTATACTAATAATCTTTTGTCAAAGGACTTTTATAGCTCCACTGACAATTAATCAGACTATATGATATATCGATTAGAAATAGCTTTTTCTACTTTTTGTGAGATTACCTCTCTTTTGTCAATTAACTGTTGAGGAAGTTAGGGTTTACCTCTCTCTTGAGAATATTGAACAGAGATTTAAATTCTTTTGTGGAGAGCTTAAAATAGTATCTTAGCCAATTTGCATCTCCTAGAAACTTTTGAAATTAATTTAAAATAAATAGACTCCCTTTTTTTAAATCCTTTATCTGTGTGGGGTTTTTATTGGGTATTATACGTATTTACCTTTCAATGTTGTCTCCTTTCTCATTCTCCCCCCAAATCCCTTATCCCCTACCCCTTCCTCCTAATTTTTGTGATGGTGTGCTCCAAACATCCTCCCAGTCCCATCTCCCTGCTCTCGAATTCCAACACAGTAGGGGATCCAAACTTTTGGGGACCTTGGCCCTCCACTTTCACTGGAGTCTAACAAGGTCACCCTCAATTCCCTATACAGGTGCGTGAGTCCCTCCCTTTGTGCTCTCTGGTTGGTGGTTTAGACTTTGGGAGTTCTGGTTGAAACTTTTGATGCTCCTTCTAAAAAGGACCAACGCATTCATACTTTGGTCTTCCTTCTTCTATGTGAGTTTTATGTGGTCTATATGAAGATTCTTAGAAATTGTGAGCTTTTGGGCTAATATCCACTTATCAGTGAGTGCATACCATGTATGTTCCTTTGAGATTGGGTCATCTCACTCAAGATGATATTTTCCAGCTCCATTTGCCTAGGAATTTTGTGAACTGATTGTTTTTAATAGCTGAGTAGTACTCCATTGTATAAATGTACCACATTTTCTGCATCCATTCTTCTGTTGAAGGGCATCTGGGTTCTTTCCAACTTCTGGCTATTATAAATAAGGCTGCTATGAACATGGTGGAGCATGTGTCCCTGTTGTATGTTGAAACTTCTTTTGGGTATATGCCCAGGAGTGGTATAGCTGGGTCCCTAGGTAACGCTATGTTCAATTTTCTGAGATACCGCCAGACTGCCTTCCATAGTGGTTGTACCAGTTTACAATCCCACCAACAGTGGAGGAGTGTTCCTCTTTCTCCACATCCTCGCCAACATGTACTGTCACCTGTGTTTTTGATCTTAGCCATTCTGACTGGTGTGAGGTGGAATCTCAGTGTTGTTTTCATTTGCATTTCCCTGATGACTAGGGATGCTGAACACTTCTTTAGGTGCTTCTCAACCATTCGAGCTTCCTCAGTTGAGAATTCTTTGTTCAGGTCTGTGCTCCATTTTTTAATAGGGTTCTTTGATTGTCTAGAGTCTAATTTCTTCAGTTCTTTGTATACCTTGGATATTAGCCCTTTATCAGATGTAGGGTTGGTGAATATCTTTTCCCAATCTGTTGGTTGCCGCTCTGTCCTATTGACTGTGTCCTTTGCTTTACAGAAGCTTTGCAGCTTTATGAGGTCCCATTTGTCAATTTTTGGTCTTAGAGCACAGGCCATTGGCGTTCTGTTCAGGAACTTTTTCCCTGTCCCTATGTATTCCAGGCTTTTCCCCAGTTTCTCTTCTATTAGTTTCAGTGTGGCTGGTTTTAGGTGGAGGTGCTTAATCCACTTGGAATTGAGCTTTGTACAAGGAGATAAGTATGGATCAATTTTCATTTTTCTACATGCTGACCACCAGTTGGACCAGCACCATTTGTTGAAAATGCTATCTTTTTTCCATTCGATGGTTTTAGCCCCTTTGTCAAAGATTAAGTTACCATAGGTATGGGGGTTCTTTTCTGGGTCTTCTATTCTATTCCACTGATCCTCCTGCCTGTCTCTGTTCCAATACCATGCAGTTTTTATCACTATTGCTTTGTAGTACAGCTTGAAGTCGGGGATGGTGATTCCTCCAGAAGTTCTTTTATTGCTGAGAGTAGTTTTCGCAATCCTGGGTTTTTTGTTATTCCAAATAAATTTTAAGATTGCTCTTTCTATCTCTGAGAAGAATTGAGTGGGAATTTTGATGGGGATTGCATTAAATCTGTAGATGGCTTTTGGCAAAATAGCCATTTTTACTATATTAATCCTTCCAATCCATGAGCATGGGAGATCTTTCCATCTTCTGAGATCGGCTTCGATTTCTTTCTTCAGGGGAATGAAGTTCTTGTCATACAGGTCTTTTACTTGCTTGGTTAGGTTCACACCAAGTTATTTTATATTATCTGTGACTATTTTGAAGGGTGTCATTTCCATAATTTCTTTCTCAGCCAGTTTATCTTTTGAGTAGAGGAAGGCTACTGATTTGCTTGAGTTAATTTTATATCCAGCCACTTTGCTAAAGTTGTTTATCAGGTTTAGGAGTTCTCTGGTGGAAGTTTTGGGGTCACTTAAGTATACTATCATATCATCTGTAAATAGTGAGATTTTGACTTCTTCCTTTCCAATTTGTATCCCTTTGACCTCCTTGTGTTGCCTAATTGCTCTGGCTAGGACTTCCAATACTATATTAAATAAGTAGGGGGAGAGTGGGCAGCCTTGCCTAGTCCCTGATTTTAGTGGGATTGCTTCAAGTTTCTCTCCATTTAGTTTAATGCTGGCTACTGGTTTGCTGTAAATTGCTTTTACTATGTTTAGGTATGGACCTTGAATTCCTGACCTTTCCAAGACTTTTATCATGAAGGGGTGTTGAATTTTGTCAAATGCTTTCTCAGCATTTAGTGAGATGATCATGTGGTTTTTTTCTTTGAGTTTGTTTATATAATGGATTACATTGATGGATTTCCGAATATTGAACCAACCCTGCATTCCTGGGATGAAGCCAACTTGATCGTGATGGATAATTGTTTTGATGTGTTCTTGAATTCGGTTCGCTAGAATTTTATTGAGTAATTTTGCATCAATGTTCATAAGGGAGATTGGCCTGAAGTTCTCTTTCTTTGTTGGGTCTTTGTGTGGCTTAGGTATGAGTGTAATTGTGGCTTCAAAGAATGAGTTTGGTAGTGTACCTTCTGTTTCTATTTTGTGGAATAGTTTGAAAAGAATTGGGATTAGGTCTTCCTTGAAGGTCTGATAGAATTCTGCACTAAAACCGTCTGGTCCCGGGCTTTTCTTTGTAGGGAGACTTTTAATGACTGCTTCTATTTCTTTTGGGGTTATGGGACTGTTTAGATGATTTATCTGGTCCTGATTTAACATTGGCAACTGGTATTTCTCTAGGAAATTGTCCATTTCATCCAAATTCTCCAATTTTGTTGAATATAGGCTTTTGTAGTAGGATCTGATGATTTTTTTAATTTCCTCAGTTTCTGTTGTTATGTCCCCCTTTTGAGTTCTGATTTTATTAATTTGGATACTGTCTCTCTGCCCTCTGATTAGTCTAGCTAAGGGTTTATCTATCTTGTTGATTTTCTCAAAGAACCAGCTCCTGGTTTTATTGATTCTTTGGATAGTTCTTTTTGTTTCAATTTGGTTGATTTCAGCCCTGAGTTTAATTATTTCCTGCCTTCTACTCCTCTTGGGTGTATTAGCTTCTTTTTGTTCTAGGTCTTTCAGGTGCTCTGTCAAGCTGTTAGTGTATGCTCCCTCCAGTTTCTTTTTGTAGGCACTTAGAGCTATGAATTTTCCTCTTAGCACTGCTTTCATTGTATCCCATAAATTTTGGTATGATGTGTCATCATTTTCATTAAATTCTAAAAAGTTTTTAATTTCTTTCTTTATTTCTTCCCTTACCTTATTATCAAGGAGTAGGGTGTTGTTCAGTTTCCATGTAAATGTGGGCTTTCCATTCTCTTTGTCATTTTTGAAGACCAGCCTTAGACCATGGTGATCTGATAGGATGCAGGGAATTATTTCAATTTTCTTATATCTGTTGAGGCCTGTCTTGTGCCCAATTATATGGTCTATTTTGGAGAAGGTACCATGAGGTGCTGAGAAAAAGGTATATTCTTTTGCTTTAGGGTGAAATGTTCTATAGATATCTGTTAAGTCCATTTGGTTCATAACTTCTGTTAGTTTTACTGTATCTCTATTTAGTTTCTGTTTCCATGATTTATCCATTGCTGAGAGTGGGGTGTTGAAGTCTCCCACTATTATTATGTGAGGTCCAATGTGTGTTTTGAGCTTTAGTAAGGTTTCTTTTATGAAATTCGATGCTCTTGTATTTGGCGCATAGATATTCAGAATTGAGAGTTCATGTTGGTTGACTTTTCCTTTGACAAGTATGAAATGCCCTTCCTTATCCTTTTTGATAGTTTTAAGTTGAAAGTTGATTTTTTTCGATATTAGAATGGCTACTCCCGCTTGTTTCTTAGTGCCATTTGCTTGAAAAATTGTTTTCCAACCTTTTACTCTAAGGTAGTGTCTGTCTTTGTCACTGAGGTGGGTTTCCTGTAAGCAGCAAAAAGCTGGGTCCTGTTTGCGTATCCAGTCCGTTAGCCTATGCCTTTTTATTGGGGAATTGAGTCCATTGATGTTAAGAGATATTAAGGAGAGGGTGTTCTTGCTTCCTGTCATTTTTGCTAATAGTGGAGACATCGTTTGTGTGGTTATCTTCTTTTGGGTTTGATGGAAAAGGATTATTTTCTTGCTCTTTCTGGGGTATGATTGCCCTCCTTGTATTGGAGCTTTCCTGCTATTATCCTTTGTAAAGCTGGGTTTGTGGGAAGATACTGTGTAAATTCAGTTTTGTCATGGAATATCTTAGTTTCTCCGTCTATGGTAATTGAGAGTTTTGCTGGGTAAAGTAGCTTGGGCTGGCATTTATGTTCTCTTAGGGTTTGTATGATATTTGTCCAGGATCTTCTGGCTTTTATAGTATCTGGTGAGAAGTCAGGTGTAATTCTGATAGGTTTGCCTTTATATGTTATTTGGCCTTTTTCCCTTACTGCTTTTAAAATTCTGTCTTTGTTTTGTACATTTTGAGTCTTGATTATTATGTGACGGGAGGTATTTCTTTTTTGATCTAGTCTGTTTGGCGTTCTGTAGGCTTCTTGTGTGATTATGGGCATCTCATTCCTTAGGTTAGGGAAGTTTTCCTCAATAATTTTGTTGAAGATATTTACTGGCCCTTTAAGTTGGGAATCTTCACTCTCATCTATACCTATTATCCTTAGGTTTGGTCTTCTCATTGCATCCTGGATTTCCTGGATATTTTGAGATAGCAACTTTTTGCATTTTGCATTTTCTTTGATAGTTGTGTCAATATTTTCTAAGGTATCTTCTGCACCTGAGATTCTTTCTTCTATCTCTTGTATTCTGTTGGTGATGCTTGTGTCTATGACTCCTGATTTCTTTTTTAGGTTTTCTATCTCCAGGATAGTCTCCCTTTGTGATTTCTTTATTGTTTCCACTTCCATTTTTATGTCCTGGATGGTTTTGTTCAATTCCTTCATCTGTTTGTTTGTGTTTTCTTGTAATTCTTTAAAGGATTTTTGTGTTTCTTTAAGGACTTCATCCTGTTTTCCTGTGTTCTCCTCAAGTTTTTTGATAGTGTTATTTACTTCCTTCTTGTAGTCCTCTAGCATCATCATTAGAAATGATTTTAGGTCTGGTTCTTGTTTTCCTGGTGATATGGGGAGTTCAGGACTTTCTAATGTGGGAGAACTAGGTTCTGATAATGGCAAGTACCTTGGGTTGCTGGTGCTTGTGTTCTTGCACTTGCCTTTCGCCATCTGGATCACCTTTGTGCTATCAGTGCTGTCTCTGACTGGGGCCTGTCTTTCCTATTATCTAGGTTGTGTCAGAACTGTTTGGGATGGGTTTTGCTGCTTGAGTTAGGGATGAGGCCCAAGATGTGCTCGGTGCTCAGGTGGAAACCGGAAGGGGCCGGGGCTCCGGGTCAGGAGCGGATTCCTGGATCCCAATGAGTCCCAGTGGGTCCCAGTGGGTCCCAGTTGCTCCCTGATTGGGGGCGAGCACTGCCACCTCTTAGCCTAAGAAACTGCTTGAGCTAGCTTGAGCCACGGAGAGCCCCGCTCCCTCTAGGTTCTGTGAGATTGGGTGCAGAGCTGACTCCCGGGATCTGCTCTGGCACAGACCGGAAGGAACCCACGCTCTGGGCCTGGAGTGAACTCCTTGGGTCCCAGTGGGTCCTAGCCACTCCCTGTTCGGGGGCAAGCACTGCCACCTCCTAGCCCAAGACCCTGCTTGGCACAGAGGTCCTGCGAGCCCCGCTTCCTCTGGAGTCTGCGAGATTGGGTGCAGAGCTGCCTCCCGGGATCTGCGAGTGCTCGGGCCCAGACCGGATGGAGCCCGCTCCAGGCCAGGAGCGAATTCCTGGGTCCCAGTGGGTCCCTGTTGCTCCCTGTTTGGGGTGAGTGCTGCTATTTCCTTACCTGGGATGCTGCGTGAGTTCGAGCTCCTGGGAGTCCCTGTTTTTCTTGGTTTTCTGCGGTTGGGTACGGAGCTGCTGCCTGCGACCTGCTCTAGGCTCGGTCCCAAACCGGAAGGGCAAGTTTAAATCTTTTAAGGTTCGTTGCTTTTTAAGGGTCTAGATGTCAGTTTGCTGGTTTTACTTTTATTAAAGCCATTATTAGCTTTACTATAATTATTGTCTCACCAGTATAACACTCAACTATAACTGCAACCAATCCTCCAGTGGGCAAGAAAGAGACCAATCTCAAGCCCGAATCTCTATGAACTCTTATTGTACCCTATAGTCTCTTAAATATTTTATAGAACTATATGTAGCTGGTAAATTATTCAGACCACATTCATTCTTGAACATCACATCTCTTTTATGTGGGTTTTGTCATAGGCTCTCAAATGTGGCTTTCTACAAGAAATCTTAAGCTGTATTTACATACATGAGCTGAACTTTGGTGGAAATGACAGTTTTCTAGAACTTTAAGCAGTACCTTTGCAGTTCCTTTTTGAGGAACTGGAATTCTACACTGTGCAATGCATTCCCAACACTTAGCAGCAAGCCTGTGCTAAAGTTCATCGTTTAAATGGTTTCTCCTGAATGCTGTCATTTCTTTTTTCTTCAATTTTTAAGTTAGAAGAAAAAAACCCCAGTAGTATTTTCATTCTGGTTCCTGATATTATATGGCTCGGTAAGGCCCACACACAAGAGACATCAGAATGCATCGCCTATTGAAATAATATGTTCTTTACTACAGCTAACATTAATTATAAATTTGCATCTTGAGTGTATCAAATAGATTATAAGACGATAGTCTGTGAACTGAAATTTATTAAAGGTTAATAGGGGTCAAAAAGAATGATCCAAATTTAGTAAAACCATATGGGAAAATTATGTCTCAAAACAATTTTCAAGAAGAACGAGGTTCAAGATCATGTCCTGTCAATGATAGAACAAGGCTTATTATGACACATTTCTTGCTCAAGTTTCATAGTAAGTAAACAGAAGCACAAGGAATGGAAAATTTTCTCCCCTACCAGAAGGAAATGCATGAATACATTTGCCAATCTGATCTCTCTCATTTAACACCATTACTGAAAATCAGCAGCTTGTATAATGAATTAATATATCTAAGTAGGTTATTTGTTTGTTGTGGGCATGATTTGCCCAGACTCAGGATTTATTACAAATAACAAGATCTAAGCATGAATGATTCTCCAATGCTGTCAAATATTTGCAATTATTACTTACTGAAATCAGTATTATGACTCAATTAATATTATGCCAATAGGAATATTACTATTGACTCAGTGTTTATTTACTGGGTCTTAATATTTTTTAATTATAAAATTTGTGTTATAAAAGTCTTAGCTGTTTATTTGAACATTTGAATGCTTATTATGAATAAATATATTTACCAAATTGGTAAAGTAATGTTTTGTCCTAAAACCTTTCATCCATCATTCAATGGATGGAAACTAACTCATATATGTGACCTAAATATACCCATTTTGGGTAATAAATCTGCAATTCTGTAATATAAATATTTATATATTATATATATAAATTTTATTTATATACATATGTAAATTAAAAGCATAAAAAGCACAGTCTTTCAGTTATTATTACCACTGATGGCCGTTTTTAACAGCCTTCTCTGTGAAAGATTTTAGATAGAATTCTAACAATGTTAAGTGAAATTCATCAGTAACATGTTGTTTTGGTACAATGATGTTTGCACCTTGGGAAATTATTTAGCCATTATAAATGTCCTTTCTCAAAATCACTGTTATTTATATTGTCTTGGTATGTAATAATTTTCAGAGAAAACCTTTCTTTTGTATTACATAAAGTGACTGTTCTCTGTGTTTGGGAAGTTAATAATGCACTTAAGAGAAGAAGTCCTTCATTTTACACCTGGCATGGCAGTAGACACGTGTAATCTCAGAAATAAAAAGCCAGAAGTAAGAGATTCAAGAGTTTGAGCAAACACTATATAGCAAGTTTGAAGCCAGCATGTTTGTTATGTGACATACTATAAAAAAAATTAGTGTTTAATTCAAATATTCATTTTGAACGATGAATAAGTCACTTTCTAATTTATTTATATCAAATAAAAAGGCACTGAAAATTTATTGATTCGTTCATCCTTGTATGCAGTGACTAATTAATATATTATATTCATAATCTCACATATTTTGGTAATTTTGATATTTTCTTTGCAAATTCCAAATTTACTTGTACATAGTTCTTGTTTACAGTGAAAACAGATATGATTTTTTATCAGGTAAAATTCTGCCCAATCTCTTTAATTTCAATTTAGAGACAAGAAATCCCATTATACAATCAGGTAAAGAAATAGAAAATGAAAGAACTATTTATATCACAATGTAATTTATGAAACAACTTTTGTGTTTTGGAAATTTCAATTACCTAATTCATTAAAATACAAAAGAAGAAAATAATAAATTAACAGAATCCCAGCACAAATGTTTGAAATATTTGATAGATGGAGTATGTTTACTGTATTAGCAAACTTACAAGAAAATACTATAGTAAAGTTGTTATAGAATTATTTAAATTTAAGAGAAAATTTATGTAGTACTGAATAAACCTATGGAGAGAGTAAAAATAGATAACACATTTCTGAAGAGAAATTTATACACAAAAGTTATGAAGAGTTTTAGAATATTTTTTAAATTTCTTTTTTATTTATTTACATTTCAGATGACATCCCCTTTCCCCATTTCCCCTCTCTAGAAACCCATGGGTTCCTCCATTCCCAGGCTAGCTGTTTAGACCCTGGGAGCTCTGGTTGGTTGGTATTGTTGCTCTCCCCATGTGGCCACAAGCCATTTCATTTCCTTTAGTCTTCCCTCTAACTCCTCTATTGGGGACCCTGTGACCAGTTCAATGGTTAGCTGAGAGCATTTGCCTCTGTATATGTCAGGTTATGGCAGAGCCTCTCTGGCGACAGGTATATCAGGTTCCTGTCAGCATACACTTCCTGATTTCCTTATAAAAATTGACTTAAAACATTGAACAAAATATTCACAAACTGAATTGAGAAAATATATCAAAAATACAAGCCATCATGATCAAGTAGGCTTCATACAAATGATGCAGGGATGGTTCAGTATATGAAAATCTATCAATGTAAACCAACATATAAATAAACTGAAAGGAAAAAAAATCACATGATCATCTCATGAGATGCTGAAACAGCCTTTGGCAAAATCCAATACTCTTTAATGTTTAAAGTATGAGAGAGATCAGGGGAAAAATACCTAAATGTAATCATAGCAATATATAGCAAGCCAACAGCTAGCATTAAGTTAAATTGAGAGAAACAGAAATTCTTTGAAAATCAAGAATAAGAAAAAGCTGCCCACTCTCCCTATCTATTCAATATAGTACTTGGAGTCTTAATCAGATCAATAAGATAACTAAAGGAGATAAATTGTCTCCAAATTGAAAAAGAAGAAATCAAGGAAATGCTACTTGTGATGTCTTGATAGTATACATAAGCAACAACAAAACACCAGAAAACTCCTACAGCTGATAAATACCTTCAACAATGTAGCTGGACACTAAATGACTCAAAAAATAAAATCATTAGTCCTCCTTCATACACATAAGAAGCAGTCTGAGAAAGCAATTAGGGAAACAATACCCTTTACAATAACAATGAAGAATATAAAATATATTGGTGTAATTTGAACCAATAAGAATTTCAAGTCCCCGAAGAAAGAAATTGAAGAAGACATAAGATGAAAAGATCTCCAATGCTCATGGATAGATAGGATTACCATACTGAAAATGGTCATCCTTTTTATTGCATATTTTATATATTTATATTTCAAATGTTATTTCCTTTTTTGAGTCTCTCTCCGGAACCCCCCTCCCATTTTTACCTTCTCTGCTTCTATGGGGGTGCTTCCCCTCCCACCCACTTACTCCCACATCACTGCAGGGGCATTACCCTACACTGGGGAATCAAGCCTTCACAGGACCAAGGGCTTCTCCTTCTACTGACGTCAGAAAATGCCATCCTTTACTAAATATGCAGCTGGAGACACATGTCCCTCCATGTGTACTCTTTGGTTGGTGGTTTAGTCCCTGGGAGCTCTGAGGTGTAGGTTGGTTGATATTGTTGTTCTTCCTATGGGGTTGCAAACCCCTTAAGCTCTTTCAGTCCTTTTTCTAACTCCTTCATTGGAGATCCAGTGCTCAGTCCAATGGTTGACTGCAAGCCTCCACATCTGCATTTGTCAGGCTCTGGCAGAGTCTCTCAGTAGACAGTTATAACAGGTTTCTATCAGCAAGCAATTCTTCGGTTTTACTGGGTTTACTGTCTCTGTATGGGATAAATCCCCAAGTGGGGCAGTCACTGGATGGCCGTTCCTTCAGTCTCTGCTCTACACTTCGATCCCATATTTCCTGGCATCTGGGACTTGCTGGTGGCTACCTCCAGCTCCTCATCCCCCATTGCTCTATACCTCTATTCAAATACCTGACCCTCTCTATATCATCCCTATCTCCTCCCATAGTTGATCCTGCCACCCTTTTCCCCTCACCCTCCTCTCTACCTCCCTAATCACTTCCACTGTCTATCCACAGTGAATATTTGTTCAGCCTTCTAAGAAGGAAAGAAGCATTCACATTTTGGTCTTCCTTCTTCTTCAGCTTCATGCAGTCTGTGAATTGTATCTTGAGTAACTGAGCTTTTGGGCTAATATCCACTTATCAGTGAGTGCATACCATTTATGTTCTTTTTTGACTTAGTTTTCTCACCCAGTATGATATTTTCGAGGTCCATCCATTTGCCTAAGAATTTCATGAATTCATTGTTTTTAATAGCTGAGTAATATTCCATTGTATAAATGTATCACATTTTCTGTGTTCATTTCTCAATTGTAGGACATCTGGTTGGTTTCCAGCTGCTGACTATTATAAATAAGGCTGCTATGAACATAGTTGAGCATATGTTATTGTTCTGTGTTGGAATATCTTTTGTGTTTATGCCCAGGAGTAGTATAGCTGGGTCCTCAGGCATTACTATGTACAACTTTCTGAGGAACTTCCAGAATAATTTCCAGATTAGTTATACCAGCTTGCAATGCCATCAACAATGAAGGAGTGTTTCTCTTTCTCCACATTCTTTCCAGCATCTGCTGTCACCTGAGGTTTGATCTTAGCCATTTTGACTGGTGCATGATTCACTCTCAGGGTTGTTTTGATTTGCATTTCCCTCATGACTAAGGATGTTGAACAATCCTTCTTAGCCATTTGATATTCCTCAGTTGAGAATTTTTTGTTTAGTTCTGTACCCCATTTTAATAGGGTTGTTTCTTTTGAGTCTATCTTCTTGAGTTCTTTGTATATATTAGATATTGGCCCTCTATTGAATGTAGGATTGGTAAAGATCTTTTCCCAATCTATTGATTGTTGCTGTTTTGTCCTATTGACAGTATTCTTTTTTTGTTTGTTTGTTTTTTTCGAGACAGGGTTTCTCTTTGTAGCCCTGGTTATCCTGGAACTCACTCTGTAGACCAGGCTAGCCTCGAACTCTCAAACTCAGAGATCCACCTGCCTCTGCCTCCCAAGTGCTAAGAGTAAAGGCATGCACCACCACCGCCCGGCTATTGACAGTATTCTTTGCCTTACAGAAGCTTTACAATTTTATGAGGTTCCATTTGTCAATTCTTGATCTTAGAGCATAAGCCATTGGTGTACTGCTCAGAAAGCTTTCCCCTGTGTCCATGTGTTTGAGGCTATTCCCCAATTTGTCTTCTATTAGTTTAAGTATATCTGGTTTTATGTGCAGGTCCTTGATCCACTTGGAATTAAGCTTTGTACAAGGAGATAAGAATGGTTCAATTTGCATTCTTCTACATACTGACCTCCAGTTAATCCAGCACCATTTGTTGAAAATGGTATCTTTTTTCTACTGGATGGCTTTAGCTCCTTTGTCAAAGATCAAGTGACCGTAGGTTTGTGTGTTCATTTCTGGGTCTTCAATTCTATTCCATTGATTTTCCTGCTTGTTCCTATACCAATGTCATGAAGTTATTATCACTACTGCTCTGTATTACAGCATGAGGTCAGAGATTATGATTACCCCAGAAGTTCTTTTATTGTTGAGAATAGTTTTTGCTATCATTTTTTTTGTTATTCCAAATGAATTTGCAAATCACTCTTTCTAATTCTATGAAAAACTGAGTGAGAATTTTTATGGGATTACATTGAATCTGTAAATTGCTTCTGGCTAGATGGCCATTTTTACAATATTATTCTTGCCAATCCATGAGCATGAGAGATCTTTCCATCTTCTGAGACCTTCTTCGATCTTTTTTCCTCAGGGACTTGAACTTCTTGTCAAACAGATCTTTCAGTTGCTTGGTTAGATTTACATCAAGGTATTTTATATTATTTGTAACTATTGTGAAGAGTGTCATTTCATTACTTTCTTTCTCAGCCTGCTTATCTTTTGAATAGAGGAAGGCTACTGATTTTTTTGAGTTAATTTTATATTCAGCCAATTTGCTAAAGTTGTTTATCAGGTTTAGGGCTTCTCTGGTAGAATTTTTGGGGTCACTTAAGTATCCTATCATATCATCTGCAAAGAGTATATTTTGACTTCTATCTTTCCAATTTGTATCCCTTTGTCCTCCTTTTGTTATCTAAGCAATCTACAGATTCAATGTAATCCTTATCAAAATTCCAACACAATTCTTTATATGCCTTGAAAGGTCAATTCTTAACTTCACACAGAAAACTAATAAACCCAGTATGGTCAAAAACACTTTGAACAATAAATAACTTCAGGAAAAATCACCATCCATGACCATAAGCTGTCCTACAGAGTAATAATGGTAAAAACTGCAAGTTATTGATACAGAAACAGACAAGTTGATCATGGGAATCAAATGGAAAACATAGCAATAAATCCACAGAACTATGAACACTTGATATTTGAAAAAGAAGCCAAAATCATACAATGGAAAAAAAAAAGAATCTTCAACAAATGGTGCTTGTCTAACTGGATGGGTATATATAGAAAAATGAAAATAGATCCATATATGCACAAAACTCAATTCCAAGTTGGTCAAAAACCAAAACATAGATCTTAATGCACTAAATCTCATAGAAGAGAGAATGAGAAATATACTTTAACACATTAGTACAGGAGTCAATTTTCTGGCCTGAACACCAATAGCTCATGCTCTAAGATCAAAATCTGATAAAGGAGACATCATTAAACTGTAATGTTTCTATAAGGCAAATGACATTATCATTAAGATAAAATGGCAGCCTACAGATTGGTAAAGGATATTCACCAACCCTCCAAATGATAGAGGGCTAATATCCAAAATATATATTTAAAAACCTCAATAAATTAGATAGCAACAACCTAAATAATTCAATTTAAAATTGGGATACTGAGCTAAACAGAATTCTCAGCATAGGAATTTCCAATGGCTAGTCATCACTTAAAGAAATATTCAGAGTCCTTTGTCATCAAGGTAAAGCAAATCAAAACAACTGTAAGAGTCCATTTTAGACCAATCAGAATGGGTAAGTCAAAAAACTAAAGTAATAGCATTTGCTGGTGAGGATGTAGTGCAAGAGAAATACTGTTCCATCGCTGATGGGAATGCAAACTTGTATAATACTTTGGAAATTAATTTGGCAGATTCTCAGAAAACTTAGAATAGTTCTATCTCAAGACTCAGCTATACCACTCCTGGACATACACATAAAAGATGCTCCACCATCCCACAAAGAGACTTGCTCAACTTTGTTCATAGCGGTTGTTTCTGTAATTGCCAGAAACTGGAAACAACCTAGAAGAATTCTTTGCTCAACTCAAGAATGGATAAAGAAAATATTGTATATCTACACAATAGAGATTCTTATAGAAAAATAGGAGGAAGGATTGTATCCCCACCCACCAACTGATTTAGTATGAGGCACACACCCACAGCCAAACAGTCAAAGAATCTAGACGTTTCTTATGAAAGACTAGAAGAAAGTATTGCAGCTCCTAAGTGGATAGGAACTACACAGAATGATTAACAGAATAAATTAATCTGGATCCTTGAGGCTCTCAGAGACTGAACCTATAACCAAAGAACATATGTAAGTTGGGCCCAAGTGTGCCCACACATCTGCAACAGACGTGCAGCTTGATCTTCATGTAAGTCCAGAACAACTGGATTGAGATCTATTCTAAAAGCTGTTTCCTGCATGTGGGATATGTTCTTCATGCTTAGCTGTCTTGTCTGGCCTCAGTGGAGAGAAAGCATTTAGCCTCCAGATACTTGAAGTGCCATGGTGGGTGGATACAGAGGGGCCCTATCCACTCAAAGGAAAAGAGGAAATGGGGGAAGGATTTTGAAAGAGGGTTACAGGCATGAGGGCAGTGGGATGAAAATGACTAAGTAAAAATTTAAAAAAAGAGAGAGGGGCAGAGTTGGTGGGGGACAGAAATATTAAGAAGTGGAAGAAGTAACAAAAGTGAGGGTAACGTTTAAAATAAAAACATTTATTATCTGCAAAATATTGTCTTATTTCTACATGAATATGTGGAAGACATATAGTTTGTATGAGCTATTTTCTCCAAGACACAATGTTTTTGAATATGCTTAATTTACAGATATTATAAGAGAAGCAAAATAAATACATATCCTGTAAAATAAGAATGAGAGAGAGAGAAAGAGAGGGAGAGAGAGAAAAGGAGAGGGAGAGAGAGAAAGGGAGAGGGAGAGAGAGAGAGGGAGAGGGAGAGAGAGACAGGGAGAGGGAGAGAGAGACAGGGAGAGGGAGAGGGAGAGGGAGAGGGAGAGGGAGAGGGAGAGGGAGAGGGAGAAGGAGAGGGAGAGGGAGAAGGAGGAGAATCTGTTGCATGATACCGATGTGCTATTAGAGCCCAAAAGCCTGGCTTCATTTAACATTTATTAACTATTTTCCTACAGAAAATAGGTCTAAACTACTTCACACACACACACACACACACACACACACATACTTTAAACAAAGATAGACTAAATGTACCTAAAATTTCACTTTTTTCCACAACACAAAAAAATTTGTATTTGGAAAATTAGAAAATTTTTAATTTTGAATTAGACTTGTGAGGTCTCTAATCATCTTTCAATCTACTTCAGTCTGTTTCTGATCTGTTAATTGCTTTCACCATATAATCAATTTATTCATATTGCTCTTCTTTTAAATATTTCTTGATCTCAAACCTGGAAATTGAAATCTGTTACTCTTTGATTAGGTCACATATAGAGAAATCATATATATCTAAGCAACCAAATAATTTACTCCTTAGCAAAAGCTAGAATTATGTTACTTGAGAATATTCCTGGATTTTATGTAGCTTCAATTTTAATGGATGCTCATATGGATTTTTCTAAATATCTTTTATGTTGATTATTCCTCTACATAGTTTCTCTTGTACACTGCCAACATATATTTTCTGTATGTTTTATGTGTATTCCAGCATATGCAAATAGTTGAAATATAGCAGCATAATAATGGTAGGACAGTTCACCAACTAGACAACTTATGTAATATATTCTATACAAATATTAAGACCATTAATAAGCTATATCTTATTGAATATTTGGCCAGTGGAGTTCTATAGATCCTCCAACCATTACAACCTATTGCAATTTTTCTTGGGTACATACATCTCCAAAAACTCACAATAATGCAGAATCATTATATATGTGGACCATAAAACAAGAAGAAATCAAGGGGCTACTGACCTGGAAGATTCTTTCTTATTGGATAACTCTTATATTGCTAGTAATTCTTATGCAACCTATAAAGGAGGAAAGAAGTCGTCTTACCTAGATCCAAACTCTGTGTACTAATATCCTGGCAAGACATGCCCACTGTCCAAATAGTAGCATAAAAATATTTAAGTCTCACTCCATACAATGAAAACTATACCTGCTACCATTATCAGAGATAAGAGCCTGTGGCTACTCCAATCACATACCTTAGGAAAGAATCAATTAAAACTATTCTGCCAAATGGACTTATTATTCAAATGACACCTAGTGACTTATTGTCATGTCCATAGTCTAGTGCATCGCTTACCCTTTATCAATGGAGCTTCTTCTTGTAGCTGATGACAAAATAGAAATTTGCAACTGAAAAGTATGTAGAGAATAAGAGATTGGATTGTTCTCACTCCAAATGGGGTATCTATATCACACTCCTCCTTCACAAGTCTCAGAGATGTTCTTTGAAAGGAAGAAGATCAGATTGCAAGAACCACAGGTTTTCATGTCTGTATGTACACCACAATTACACAAGAGGGCAGATGCACATATGAAAACAGAACTTGTGAGACTGTGTGTAAACTCAACCATACAAAACCCCAGCAGGAGGAGGGGATGGTAAGGATTATAAAAGTAACTTTTATTTACTCTGATGGAAGTAACAGATGAGATGTACCCAAGCTGTATGGCTTGGGCTAAGTTCAGTTTCTATCACTGAACTAACTATCCTCTGTTCCTAGGCCTAAAGCAAGAAGATTCTAGCCTCCATACCATCTTACCTAGGCCTAGAATGTTTCATCCTTTGACTGCTAAATAAGCTTTCCTTCCTTCCTCCCTCCCTCTCTCTCTCTCTGTCTTTCTTTCTCTCTCTCACTCTCTCTCTCTTTTCCTCTCTCTCTCCCTCCATCCCTCCCTCCCACCCCCCTCTTTTTTTAAAACTCTGGCTGTGTTGTTTACCTCAGTGGTTCTGGTTCAACTCAGTGGTTCTCTCCAAGCAGAATGATTCAAACTGGCTTCTCTCAACTTCTCACTGAAATGCTCTGCTTGGAAAAACTGCCACTGAATTCTCCAAACTGAACTGTACTGGCTGCACTGTCTGAACTCACCTGAATGCCATTGTATTTCTTTAACTTAAATGAACTTCTCACATTGAACTACCCCCCACTTCTGAATCACTGTCTGACATCATTTTTCTGATTCATCACTTTGTCTACCCCCTAATTAAATGTCAGTTTCAAACATTGCTGCTTCCTTCTACAACCTAATTTTACCTATTTTGTTTGGAATTAAAGGTGTATATAAGTGTGAGTGTGTGTGTGTGTGTGTTTGTGTGTGTGTGTGTTTGTGTGTGTGTGTGTTTGTGTGTGTGTGTGTGTGTATTCTAGCATAGCCGATAACTTTTCCTGTTGTTCCTGTCAGACCTAGTCCCTCCTGTAGAATTTAACTGAGGCTGACACCTGCTCGATCATGCCCCTGCTGCTGTTAACCCAACTCTACTAAACTGGATTGCTGATATTTCTGTGAAGTGTTTGCAAGTAGATTAAGCTGCCACTGCTAGCCTGTGAACTATACTACAGATTTCTGGAC
>NW_021604766.1:2284124-2300271 GCF_004785775.1 Grammomys surdaster
TTTTCTAAATATTTAAGAATTACATCCATTTTTGTCAGTAGTAACACCCAGTAGGAAGTAGATTTTCAGTTGATTATATCAGTCATCTCTGGAATCTTAATGTTTAGTAATTTTACCACTACAGGAACAACAATTACCCTTAAATTATACTGCCTATAGTGCACTGGGCTTTCAAAGAAAAAAAAAATTTCAAGTAAGAGTAAATAAAACAATTTACAAGCTAATCAAATGAGAGTATTTATTTTATATCTAGGTTGGATATTATTAAAGGTAAGAGCTACATAATACCTTTGGATAAATTGATAAAATGACTAGCAGGTGGTTTCTCTGCTGTGCAAGTCAGGGATGCGAAAATGATGAATAAGATAAGAACAAATTGATTTTGTGCAAAAGCTAAAACTTAGCTACATTGGGTGATGTCCAATTTATCATTAGTTGATGAGCTTACAACATGGAAAAGAAAAAAAGAAAGTATTCAAATTTCATTCAATTCTGCAATCCTTAGGTAGAGCCTACCATACAAGGATTGTGGCAAAGGCATGACACATACAATGGTGTGAGATGCCTAGAAATGCATTATAATTTTTTATGCATATGTTTGTCTTCAGTAAAAGTGGAATACAAAATATGTCGGTCCTGCTTCTCAGTGCGAATCTCATTACTGTTCAGTATCCAGCTCATCACATTATAAATATTACTTTTTCAACTTCATGAGCGGCTCAGAAATTGATAAACCCAGTGTAATATTTCATTTTTTACTTCTTCTACTGCATTCTCAAGTGAATTTTCTTCTCAAAATTGTCCCCCTAGTATTTAGCAGTTACCATACTATACTTTACAGATTTATATCTACTTTTAACACTGTCTGCAATGATAAACATCCTCATACTTCCCATAAAAATCTTGCTTGATTTCTTTAAGGGAAAATCTTGGTTCTTGCTTGTTTGGTTAAACTTGGTTCATTAACTTGGATTTGGATATGCAAAATGAAAATTAATACAAAATACAGCATATATATATATATATATATATATATGCTGAAATTGCAACTTTAGAGAACTGTAAAAATAGGAGAAAAGTGTAGTGAGAAGTCATATTCCACAATGTCTTCATATGAAGATACAAGTCTTTGATAGAGATTTTTCAAAAGGATTTTTCATAAGTTTCAGATTCTTGATGTTGGAAAACCTTTCCTCCATTCTTCTGCAATGAACAAGAGACCCTCTGTAAGATTATTTTTGATAAATTACTGGAGCATAATGTAAACTGTCAATATGATGAGTGATCATTAGATATTCAGTAATTTCATATTTTATTTAAAATCAATACAATTACTTTTTAATAATGTAGTAACAAGGTTGCAAATTTAAAACTATTCAGAACTAATTCATTAGTACATATTTTGATACTTATGGAGATAATGTCATATAAAAAGTTAGAATTGTTGACTTTAATTTTTTATGATTATATTAACTGTTATATATGTATTTAGCAAGTATATAACATATTGCATATTTAAGAGTTAGTATGCTATTATTGAAGACACTGTAAGTCCTGAAAAACATAAGAGACAATACTTATAAATATTATTTGGCTCACATGAAAGAAATGTCAGTGTCACACATTTATATATTCAATTGACAATTCAGTCAATGCTACTACAATGAATTCCCATTCCATTCTTTTCAGATTATAAGCATCGTAATATGGCTGGGCATGTTGGTGCATGCCTGAAATCTCTATGCCTGAGAAGGAAACGGGGGATCAGATTAGCTTCATGTAACACTATCCTGGAACTTTTTATATTAAAAGTTCCAGAAGAGCCCAAAACACTCAGCAATAGTAAGGACATCAAGAATGCTCACTGTATAAGTGTTTTAAGCCAGTTGTAGAAATTTGATCAATGCAGCTAAATTCAAGCTCATTTCTTTTTCTCACTTACTGCTTGTCTTCTTCCCTGTCATAGATAATTTTCTTGTACCTGGTCTCCCAAGATACCAAAGACTGTCTTTTGACATAATAAGCAAAAGCAGAAATGCCATGCCAATTTTAACACTATTACCATGGCAACAAGTTAAAGTTTGTAGGCTTTAGAATTAAAAGAACTTTTTGAGAATAGCATTATTTAAGTCAGGTAGAATTCTCTTACTCCCTTTTTATGAATGATTTTTTTTCTAAAACCATTTATATTATGAACAGTAGTTTCTACTTTTCATCACTTTTATGATATACAGTAGTTTTTGTACTTCTCATTTGCCACTCAGTACTAGTTTAATACACATTTCTTACAGAAAGGTACAGGATTATAAGACTAATATTTTCTTCTTTTTTCTTTTTTTTGTTTTATTTTTTATTGAGTATTTTATTTATTTATATTTCAGATGATATTCTGTTTCCCGATCCCCCCCCCAAAAAAAATCCCTTATCCCATCTCCTCTCCTGCTACTTCTATGAGGGTGTGCCCACACACATCAACACACTCCCCTCTCCCCACCCTCGAATTTCCACACATTGGGGCATCCAGCCTTCATGGGACCAAGGACCTCCTCTCCTACCAATGCCTGACAAGGCCATCCTCTATTATATATACAGCTGGAGTCGTGGGTCCCGCCAAGTATGTTCCCAGGTTGGCATTTTAGACCCCGGGAGCTCTGATTGATTGGTATTGTCACTCTTCCAAAGGGGCCACAAGCCCATAAAGCTCCTTCAGTCTTCTCTCTACCTCCTCCACTGGGGAACCCATGATCAGTTCAATGGTTAGCTGCTACCATCTACCTCTGGCAGAGCCTCTCAGAAGACAGGTATATCAGGCTCTGGTCAGCATGTACTTAATAGCATCCACAACAGTACATACATTTAGTGACTGCACATGGGATGGATCCCCAGGTAGGGCGGTCTCCAGACAGCTTCTCCTCCAATCTTTGTTCCACACTTTGTCTCCTTACTTGCTCCTATGATATTTTGTTACTCCTGGTATTTTGTTTGGGACCAAAGCATCCAAACTTTGGAATTCCTTTTTCTTGAGCTTCATGTGGTCTGTGAGTTGTATCTTAGGTATTGTGAGCTTTTGGGCTAATATCCACTTATCAGAGATTGAATACCATATGTGTACTTTTGTGACTGTGTTACCTTGCTAAGGATGAGATTTTATATTTCCATCCATTTGCCGAAGAATTTCATTAATTCATTGATTTTAGTGGCTGAGTAATACTCCATTGTGTAAATGTACCACATTTTCTGTATCCATTTCTCTGTTGAAGGACATCTGGTTCTTTTCAGCTTCTGGCTATTATAAATAAGGCTGCTATGTACATAGTGGAGCATGTGTCCTTGTTATATGTAGGAGCATCTTTTGAGTATATGTCCAGGAGTGATATAGCTGGGTCCTCAGGTAATACTATGTCCAATTTTCTGAGGAACTGCCAGACTGATTTACAGAGGTTACAACAGCTAACAATCCCACCAACACTGGAGGAGTGATTATCTCTACATCCTTGTCAGCATCTGCTATCACCTGAGATTTTGATCTTTGACATTAATACTGGTGTGAGGTGGAATCTCAGGGTTGTTTTGATTTGCATTTCCCTGATGACTAAGGATGTTGAACATTTATTTAGCTTCTTTTTGACCATTATAGTTTCCTCAGTTGAGAATTCTTTGTTTAGCTTTGTACCCTATTTTTATTAGGGTTAATTGATTGGAATCTAATTTCTTGAATTCTTTGTATACTTCAGATATTAGCACTCTATCCAATGTAGGATTGGTAAAGATCTTTTCCCAATCTGTTGGTTGTTGTTGTTTTGTCCTGTTGACAGTATTCTTTGCCTTACAAAAGCTTTGGAAGTTTATGAGGTCCCATTTGTCAGTTCTTGATCTTAGAGCATAAGCCATTGGTGTTCGGTTCAGGAACAGTTTCCCTGTGCCCATGTGTTTGAGGCTCTTCCCCACGTTCTCTTCTATTAGTTTCAGTGTATCTGGGTTTATGTGGAGGTCCTTGATCCACTTGAACTTCAGCTTTGTACAAGGAGATAAGAATGGATCGATTTGCATTCTTCTACATATTGACCTCTAGTTGAAGCAGCACCATTTGTTGAAAATGCTGGGTTTTTTTCCCCACTGGATTGTTTTAGCACCTTGTCAAAGATCAAGTGACCATAGGTATGTGGGTTCATCTCTGGGTCTTCAATTCTATTCCATTGATCTACATACATGTCTCTGTACCAATATTATGCTTTTTTTATCACAATTACTCTGTAGTACATTTTGTGGTCAGGGATGGTGATTCCACCAGAAGATCTTTTATTGTTGAGAATAGTTTTCACTATCCTGTTTTTTTTTTTTTTGTTATTCCAAGTGAATTTGAGAATTACTATTTCTAACTATATGAAAAAAATGTGTTGGAAATATAATGGGGATTGCATTTAATCTGTAGATTGCTTTTGGCATAATGGCCATTTTTATTATATTAATCCTGCAATCCATGAGCATGGGAGATCTTTCCATCTTCTGAGACCTTCTTCAATTTCTTTATTCAGAGACATGAAATTCTTGTCATACAGATCTTTCACTTGCTTGATTAGATTTACACAAAGGTATTTTATATTATTTGTGACTATTGTAAAGGATATCATTTCCCTAATTTCTTTTTCATCCCTTTTATCCTTTGAGTAGAAGATGGCTACTGATTTGTTTGAGTTAATTTTATTTATTTATTTTTTTCTTTTGGTTTTTCAAGACAGGGTTTCTCTGTGTAGCCTTGGCTGTCCTGGAACTCACTCTGTAGACTAGGCTGGGCTCAAACTCAGAAATCAGCCTGCCTCTGCCTCCCAAGTACTAGGATTAAAGGCGTGTGCCACCACCGCCCAGCTGAGTTAATTTTATATTCAGCCATTTTGTTGAAGTTGTTTATCAGGGTTATGGAGTTCTGTGGTGGATACTTTGTGGTCACATAAGTGTATTATCATATCATCTGCAAATAGTGATATTTGGACTTCCTCCTTTACAATCTGTATCCATTTGACATACTTTTGTTATCTAATTGCTCTTGCTAAGATTTCGAGTACTATACTGAATAGGTAGGGAGAGAGTGGCAGCCTTGACTAGTCCCTGATTTTCATGGGATTGCTTCAAGTTTCTCTCCATTTAGTTTGATGTTAGCTACTTGTATGCTATATATTGCTTTAAACATATATAGGTATAGGCTTTGGATTCCTGATCTTTCCAAGGCTTTTACTGTGAAGGGGTGCTGAATTTTGTCAAATATTTTCTCATCATCTAGTGAGATTACTATGTGTTTGTTTCCTTGAGTTTGCTTATATAGTGAATTTCCTTATATTGAAGCATTCCTGCATTCCTGGGATAAAGCCTACTTTATCCTGATGGATGATTGTTTTGATGTTTTCTTGGATTCGATTTGTGATAATTTTATTGAGTATTATTTAATTGATATTCATAGGAAAGACCGGTCTGAAGTTCTTTGTTGTGTCTTTGTGTGGTTTAGGTAAGAGCATAATTGTGGCTTCATAGAATGAATTAGGTAGTGTCCCTTCTGTTTCTATTTTGGGGAATACTTTACAGAGGATTGGTATTAGGTCTTCTTGGAAGGTCTGATAGAATTCTGCACTAAAATCATCTAGTCCTGGGCTTTTTTTTTTTTTTTTTTTTTTTTTTTTTTTTAGTGAGGAGACTTTTAATGACTGCTCCTATTTCTTTAGGAGTTATGGGATTGTTTAGGTGGTTTATCTGATCTTGATTTAACTTTAGTGCCTAGTATCTGTCTAGAAAATTGTCCATTTCATCCAGATTTTCCAGTTTTGCTGAGTGTAGATTTTTGTAGTAGGATCTGATGATTTTTTAAATTTCCTCAGTATCTGTTGTTATGTCTCCCTTTTAAGTTCTGATTTTATTAATTTGGATACTGCCTCTGTGCCCTCTAGATAGTCTGGCTAATGACTATCTATCTTGTTGATTTTCTGAAACAACAAGCTCTTGGTTTTGTTGATTCTTTTTATAGTTCTATTTTTTTCTACTTGGTTAATTTCAGCCCTGAGTTTGATTAATTCCTGTTATCTATTTCTCTTGTGTGTATTTGCTTATTTTTGTACTGGAGTTTTCAGGTGTGTTGTCAAGTTGTTAATGTATGCTCTTTCTAGTTTCTTTTTGTAGGCACTTGGTACTATGAGTTTTCCCTCTAGCACTTCTCTTATTGTGTCCCATAAGTTTTAGTAGGATGTTCTTTAATTTTCATTAAATTCTAAAAAGTCTTTAATTTCTTTCTTTATTTCTTCCTTGACAATGTCATCCTTGAGTGGTGCTTTGTTCAGTTTTCAGGTATATGTGGTTTTTCCATTGTTTTTGTTATTACTGAAGATCAGACTTAGTCAGTGGTGATCTGATAGGATGCAAGGGATTATTTTAATTTTCTTGTATCTGTTTAGGCCTGTTTTATGGCCAATTATATGGTCAACTTTGAAGAAGGTACCATGAGGTGCTGAGAAGAAGGTATTTTCTTTTGTTTTAGGATGAAATGTTCTATAGATATCTGTTAAATCTATTGGGTTCATTACTTCTGTTACTTTCACTGAGTCTCTTCTTAATCTCTTTTTCTATAATCTGTCCATTGATGAGTGTGGTTTGTTGAAGTCTCCCACTATTATTATGTGAGGTGCAATGTGTGCTTTGAGTAAAGTTTCTTTTATGAATATGAGTGCCCTTGCATTTGGAGCATAGATGGTCAGAATTGAGAGTTCATCTTGGTAGATTTTTCCTTTGACAAGTATAAAGTGTCCTTCCTTATCTTTTTTGATAACTTTTAGTTGAATATAGATTTTATTTGATCTTAGAATGTCTACTCCATCTTGTTTCTTTGGAAAATTTTCTTGGAAAATAGTTTTCCAGACTTTTACTCTAAGGTAGTGTCTGTTTTTTTCACTATGATATGTTTCCTGTATGCAGCAAAATGCTGTGTCCTGTTTATGTATCTAGTCTGTCAGTCTATGTCTTTTTATTGAGTCCATTGATTTTAAGAGATCTTAAGGAAAAGTGAATGTTGTTTCCTGTTCTTTTTGTTATTAGAGGTGCAATTATGTTTGTGTGACTATCTTCATTTGGGTTTGTTTGAAGATTACTTTCTTGCTTTCTAGGGTATAATTTCCCTCCTTGTGTTGGAATATTCCCTCTATTATCCTTCATAGGGCTGGATTTGTGGAAAGATATTTTGTAAATTTGATTTTGTCATGGAATATCTTGATTTCTCCACCCATGGTAATTGAGAATTTTGATGGCTATAGTAACCTGGGCTGGCATTTGTATTCTCTTGGGGTCTGTATGATGTCTGTCCAGGATCTTCAGGCTTATATAGTCTCTAGTAAGAAGTCTGGTGTAATTTTGACAGGTTTGCCATAATAAGTTACTTGATCTTTTTCCCTAAGTTCTCTTAATACTCTTTCTTTGTTTTGTGCATTTGATGTTTTGATTATTATGTGACAGGAAGAATTTCTTTTCTGGTGTAGTCTATTTGGAGTTCTGTAGGCGTCTTGTATGTTCATGGGCATCACTTTCTGTAGGTTAGGGGCGTTTTCCTCTATAATTTTGTTTAAGATACTTACTGACCCTTAAAGTTGGGAATCTTCGCTCTCTTCTATACCTATTATCCTTAGGTTTGTTCTCATCATTGTGTCCTGGATTACCTGGATGTTTTGGGTTAGGAGCTTTTTGGATTTTGCAATTTCTTTGACCATTGTGTCAATGTTTTCTTTGGCATCTTCTGCACCTGATATTCTCTCTTCTATATCTTGTATTCTTTTGGTGATTCTTGCATCAATGACTCTGCATCTCTTTCCTAGGTTTTCTAAATCCAGGATTGTCTCTCTCTGAGATTTCTTTATTGTTTCTACTTCTATTTTTACATCCTGAATAGTTTTGTTCAATTCCTTCACCTGTTTAGCTTTGTCTTCCTGTAATTCTTTTAGGGATTTTCGTGTTTCCTCTTTAAGTATTTTTACCTGTTTACCTATGTTCTGCTGTATTTCTTTAAGGGAATTATTTATGTCTTTCTTAAAGTCTTCAATCATCATTATGTGAAGTGATTTTAAAACTAAATTTTGCCTCTCAGGTGTGACGGTGTATCCAAGACTTGCTATTGTAGGATAATTGGGTTCTGATGATGACAAATGACCTTAGTTTCTTTGCTCACATTCTTATGCTTGCCTTTTGCCCTCTGGTTACCTCTAGTGCTACCTGCACTCATTGTCTCTGACTGGACCCTGTCTCTCCTGTTACCTTGGTTGTATCAGAGCTCTTCAGAGTCCAGTTGTCTCTGTGATCCAGTGATCCTGGGAGTCATGCTGCCTCTGGGATCCTGTTATCCTTTGATCCTGGGTGTGTTAGAGCCCCTAGGAATCCAGCTTCCTCTGGGTATTATGAGATTGGTTACAAAGATAGCACCCAAGCTCTGCTCAGTGCTCAGGCTCAGAATGGAAGAAATCTATGCCAATGGGTCACAGTATGGTGTCCTGATGGGTGCAGACCAGCTAGAAGTCAGCTGCTCTGAGTGCAGCAGATCCTCTGGGCTGGGTCTGAAATTGGTGTCTACCCAGGAGCAGAGCAGCTATGAGTCTTACCCAGTGAGAAGGGTCAGGTGGAGGGGAAAATTGACAATTTCATAGTCCAAATAAAGTATGGAATGTAAACTTGTAATAATTGAATATTGAGAGGTCAACGATCTAGCTGACACACTTACATAAGTACTTGAATGTCTATTATGGATATATGCATAAGCATGTCTCCATATCATTTTACTTTTACCATTTGACTTAGGTTAACACTAAATATCCATCTTGTGAATGATTATAAAATTATGATTTATCTACTCAGTTTCAAACTTAAAATTCCATATATATATATATATATATATATATATATATATATATATATATATATATTTGTGTGTGTGTTTGTGTATAAAATCTCAAAACCATACAAATGAAACTGGTAGATTAATAAAAGCATCAATTCATAAAACTTATTTTATAAAATCTGTATATAAATATTATCTATAATAACATATAGTATATAAAACATATATAAATATATGATATATATCATATATTTTTAGTATTATATTGATATTTTTGTTTGCTCTGATATAATGGTACTCTCTAGTCCAATATCATATCTCTGTATTTAACATCAATTAACACTATCATTGCAAAATTATTTTTTTCTTTTAATAAAAAGGACAGCTTGTTAACAGGCTTCCAGTAGTAAAGATGGCATTTAGACCAATACCAACTGATTCTGTTGCCTTAATTCTAAAGAGGATGAAGATTATTTCTCTTACTACTTCCAAATTTTCAGGTAACTCTAAGATTCTGCGAATGCTATATATTAGTTATGATGAGTGAAGAGAAAGACTGTAAAACCATGTGCTGTAATTTCTCCTGAAAACATCGTGCTCTGGTCGAGAAAATAATGTGTATACCTGTGTTAAAAACAAAAAGAGTAAAAGAAAGTAAAACTTAAGAAATTGATACACTCTTATAAAATAAATCATCACTTTCCGTTTAATAAAAATAACCTCCTAGATGAGAAAACTCTATGTATATTAGGTGTTATGCAGTCCTTGTTCAATACATTTACAAAAGTACAGTGCATCTTTCTTATGAGCAGATGTTCTTCTGAAACTACATTCTTATTACATATGCACTTTTAGTTATATGTGATGAAGTAATAATATGTTTTTGAAAATAGTATTTATTGAATATATTGTATTTAATATTAATTTCTAGTTTGTTTAATAAAGTCAATTTCTGAAAACTAAGAATTACTTTAAGTAAATGTTAATAACATTATTGAATATTCTACTTAGTCTACTTAGCTAAAAAAATATATCAGTGTTCTTGGTTTTTATGAGATTTTGTCTATTTTACCAGAGTTCTGTTTAAATTTCTGTGAGATGTGATATGGCCATTTCTGGGAAGTGTCTCCCTCTGTATTGACTTAGCTCTCATAGTATATTAGTAAGTATATGAAATAGAATACTTCTGTTACATAGGAAGTAAACTATTTTTTCACTTGAATATGAGACTTGAAGAAATAAATTAGTTCTAACGCTCTTTTGGAATATATATAAAAATCTTAATAGGCAGCAATTTTATAGATTAAAAAATAGAGAAGTGAGATACCATTTTCAAAACTATTTTATTTTCATTCATATATGGAAAGAAGCCATAAACATTAATGTCCAGAGATCTCCACCTCAGCTATTTCACCATGTTATGGGGTATTAAAAAAAAAAAAAAACAACAACAAAGGACTATGCCCACTTGAACTTTCACATTCTTACTCATGAAACTTAAGACTTACATTTCCCAAAGACCCCTTGCAGAGTTTGACTTGCTGACATAATCTACCACAATTCTTTGGTAAAAGAGAACTGCTAAAATTAGACTATCAGTACTCATTGTATAGTTCACAATACTCTAGTAAGGATATTTATTTGATGTAAATTGATTCATTAAGAGAGCAGATTCCAGTTCAGTAATTCTTGACTGGCAAAATAAGCATTCTGAATATGCTGGAAACATTTAGTTCAATTGACAGTAGTATCTGCTGACATCAGAATTCAGTGGACACCACTGGGAATTGAAAGTTCTTGTGCATTTGAACAACAAAAAAAAATGACCAGAGACACACAATGCCCAGAACCTGGAACAGTTTAACAAGATAAATGGAAATTGTAAGAAGCAGAAGCAATCCGGAGCAGTAGCTCAGTTAACTCTTAAGTCCCTGATACATAAGGGTTTAAATGTTACTTTGTCAGAGGGCAGGTTTTTTACTTGGATAAACTGAAGGTTGTTTTTTCTCAATTAAATGGAGTTTTACTTATATGATCATGTGTGGCATGAATCATTATAATATTACATCTTCAATATTTTAATGCTTTATTGTTATGAAAAGCCTTAGGTTATTTTCTAGGACAGAGAATGTCTGTGTCCCTGAGTTAGTGACACAAGTTGTTATTTTTGTTATCTTAAGCCAGATGTTTCATGTCTATATTTCTGTAACTTGCTTCTTTCTTATATTAATTTTGCAGTATTTTCATTGGCTTTTAGAATCTTATTTACTGTCCTCTTCTTTGGCCTCATTAGCTTTTTATAATTTCAAAGATGGCAATGAATAGAACATTCTTTAAAAATAAATACAAATATGTCTTAAAAGTATAGTCATGCATATTTCTCTTCATTCTCCTGACCCTCTGGGTTTCTTTCCTGTCTCCTCCATACCTGATCCTGCTCCATTTCTTCCCTACACCTCCCCTAATATGGTCTCTCCTTCCCTCTGCTTACCTTGATGATTTTTTCCCCTTCTAAGTGGGATTGAAGCATCAACATTTGGGACTTCTTTCATGTTAAGTTAATGGTCTGTGAGTTATATTATGGGTATTTTAAAAGTTTAGGCTAGTATCCACTTATCAGTGAATACATACCACATATGTTCTTTTGAGGCTGGGTTACCTCACTCAGAATAGTATTTTCTAGTTCCATCCATTTGCCTGCAAAATTCACAATGTCTACATTTTTAATAGCTAATTAGTATTTCATTGTGTAAATGAACCACATTTTCTGTATCCATCTTTGGTTAAGAAACATCTGGTTTCTTTCACTTTTGGCTATTACACATATGGCTGCTATGAACATAGTGGAGCATGTGTCCTTTTGATATGGTGTTGTATCTCTTGGGTATATACCAAGGAATGGTATAGCTGGGTTTTCAGGTAGAACTATATCCAGTTTTCTGAGAAAATGCCATATTAACAGGGTAGTTGTACCAGTTTGCAATCTCACCAGCAATGGAGAAATATTCCTCTTTCTACATATCCATACCAGCATATACTGTTGCCTGAGTTTTTGATCTTAGCCATTCTGATTGGTGTAAAGTGGAATCTCAGGGTAGTTTTTATTTGCATTTCTCTGATGAATAAGGATGTTGAACATTTCTTGAAGTGCTTCTCCACCATTCGAGATTACTCAGTTAAGCACTCTGTTTAGATCTGTAGCCCATTTTTTAATTGGATTATTTGATTCTCTGGAGTCTAACTTCTTGTGTTCTTTGTATATTTGGTACTTCAGCCCAGTATCAGATGTAGGGTTAGTGAAGATCTTTCCCAATCTGTAGGCTGCCATTTTTGTCCTATTGATAGTGTTTTTTTGTCTTACAGAATGTTTTCAGGTTCATGAGGTCATATTTGTCAATTGTTGAACATAGAGCCTGAGCCATTGGTGATCTGTTCAGGAAAATTTCCCCATGCCAATGTGTTTGAGACTGTTAATCACTTGTTCTTCTATTAAAGTCAATATATCTGGCTTTATCTGGAGATCCTTGATCCACTTGGACTTAAGCTTTATACAGGTGAGTAAATATGAACCAATTTGCATTCTTTACATGCAGACAACCAGTTAGACCAGGACCACTTGTTGAAGGTTCTTTACTTTTTCCACTACATGGTTTTGTCTTCTTTGTGAAAGATCAAATATCCATAGTTGTTTGGGCATTGTGGGGTGGGGGACAGGAGGAACCTCTGAAAAGTTCCAGACATTAGGGATGTGAGAGGTTCCCATGACCCAGTAGGAATCATCTTAGCAAAAATTCCCAACAATGTGATGATAGAATCTGAAGGGACCATCTCCAGTATATACACATGGCCCCAAGTTGGAAGATTGGGCACCTACCCACCTCAGAATTTTTGACCCAGAATTATTTCTGTCTAAAGAAAATGCAGGGACAAAAATGGAGCAAAGACAAAAGGAACGGACATCCAGAGACTGCCCAACTTGAGATCCGTTCCATACACAGGCACCAGACGCCAACACTACTGCCTAAGCCATGATGTACTTGCAGACAGGAGCCTGGCATGGCTGTATGTCCCCTGAGATGTTGACCAGAGTATAAACTGGTATTGCTACTATAGGAATCAATGAGGGTTTCCAAATAAGCTAAAAATAAGGGTATCATATGATTAAGCTGTGCATGGACTCATCCTTCTACAAAGACATTTACTTACCCCTGTTCGTTGTTGATCTAGTCACAATGTCCAAGAAATAGAATCAACCTAGATTTCTATCAACAAATGAATGGTTAAGAATAAATATACTGCACGCATACAATGAAACTGCTTTTCAGCTATAAAGAAAAATGAAATTTATAGAACTTAGAAAATGAATTGAAATGGAAAATATTATATTAAATGGTGTCAGAAAGAGAAAAAATACCCCATGATTTTTACCATATATATATTCTAGCTTCTATTTTTGTATATGTCACTTATCAGAGTACACATTTTTTTGTGAAGTCAAGAAACAACAACATGCAATAGGAAGGATGTGGAGAGTCCTTAAGAAGAGAAAATAGACTGTATGAAATTATGGAATGAATATAGACAGTACTTGGGATGGAAGAACTAACTCAGTTCTTAAAAACATCAGGGAAATAAAAGGAGAGGAGAACAAAATTAATGACTATCAGTCAAAAGAAAGACTGTTAATAATACCTAATATATGGCTTCATTATAGGTAAGGGAATCTGAAGATATATAAAAATGTTTAAGTTAAAGAGGCCTAAATGGGAAAACAACCTGCCCATAAGTTATTAAATAATATTTGTAGATCTAGAAAAAAAAGTCACTTCCCTTAAAGTAGTTGGTCTGGGATACCCCTGAGACTCTTAAAACAATACAATCATTTGCCATAGTTGTTGATTTTCCACCATAACTAAATGGTTACTTAAGATACCACATGGTTTCAACAAAGGACATAAAGAATAGAACAGGAGCTAATTATGTTCCCTTCTGACTAGGACTCATTGTGTTGGAAGGAACTATGTAGGATGCTGGGGAAGAATTATCAATATTAATCTTACTTAGTCATGGGCGTTGGATACTAGATCTTTAGCCAGCTAGGCATAGTGATTACACTAGCGTTATAACACCAAGGAAGTAATGGAGATAACAAATCATCCTTTGATAATATTTTAGTTCCTTTTCACTGGAGCATCTAATACCATAAATCTGGTCAAAATTCTGTTGGCATGAAGGTCAGAGAAGAAGCTAATACTGCTGCATTGCTAGATGAATATAATATACATATCAAATTCCTATCTAAATAATTGCATTTATACCTGCAGAATGTTACAGTCAAGATTCTTTTTGAAGTGGACAGCGGTAACTGCCCAGATCCAGATATTCAAAGTCTGGGCATGATAGAATATCGAATTTGAGTCTAAATTGGGTTTCTTTGTCATTTCTCCCAAGACTCAAGAACATCAGAGAAAGAGTACAAGAGACAAGGGACAAACTTAATGAAGTGGAAACTTATGTTCCCAACATAATATCATTGTTATACTCTTGATCTCAGGCCAATTGTGACTACTGGATAATAGCCTGTATAATATTGGATCTGTAAGGATCCTGTCATCTAGTGGGGTAAGGTCTCTGGGTCTGTAATTATACTTTCACTTGGGGAAGAACTACCCATGAGCGCTACTCCCAGAACACATAGCTAGATAACTGTAGGTAAGTAGGGAGTGGATCATGAGATTTCACCCCTCTCCAATTATATACAAGTCGTTAGTGGCCAATGAGATAGATAGATAAATATTTTATTCAGTATTGTAGCTACTGGAAAGGAGACCATTTCTCCTTTTAATAACTCCTTATTTAAGACTCAGATGAAGCACAATTGGTCCTCAACACTATTATTGCAACTAACAATATAATAACAATAATAATAATAATCATGACTTGTAGATAGAAGATGAGTACATAAGAAGAGGAAATGGGTCAGCCAAAGAAACATGGAAAAGGAGAAGTTAAAAGGAGTCAGTTGAATATAAGAAAAGTACAATATGTATCCATGAACATTACATAATGAAATCAATTATGATATGATGCACTTGTATTAATATACTAAAAGTTACATTGATTACTGGTTAAGACTTGTTAGAAAGACTGTTGAGATCATTCATTTGGAGTCCTATCTTTCTATGAAGATACTTTGTTGAAATTCTATAAATCACTAATATAAAATTTTAAGAAATAAGTAAGTATGTTAAGTTTATAGTTGTATGGATATCTTCTATTGAGTTGTTTGTTGGTCAGATAAACATAAGATATCCTAAAACAATGTAAGCTTTGCCATTACTCTTGCTTGTTTACCAGAATTAAATATAAGAACATGTTGCTGAAGACATCACCAACTATGGGTTCATGATATAGAGAAATTAAACTGTAACTACATTAGGAGCTTCCTCACTGCTCACTATCTTTCATAAGCTCAGAAGATGCTCTCAGCCGGGCAGTGGTGGCACATGTCTTTAATCCCAGCACTTGGGAGGCAGAGGCAGGCAGATTTCTGAGTTTGAGGCCAGCCTGATCTACAGAGTGAGTTCCAGGACAGCCAGGGCTACACAGAGAAACCCTGTCTTGAAAAACCTAAACCTAAAAAAAAGAAAAAAGAAGAAGAAGGAGGAGGAGGAGGAGGAGGAGGAGGAGGAGGAGGAGGAGGAGGAGAAGAAGAAGCTCTTCCAGCTGCTATAGAAAAAAAGGCAGCAAAGATTTTATCCAGATATGAACCCTATAAAATATAACATGTATATGCCTGAAAACACATGTCTATATGTGCAATAGTGATATTGTAATTTTGTATGCAAGCAATTATTCTCTGTTTAGATTTCCAATAAAGCACATAGAAAAGAATATGTTCCTGGTATTTTAAGCCTGAGAAAAATAAGATTATGAGAGAAGTAATAGTCCCTGGCAGAATGAACCTTAATTTGTTTGGCTAAGATGGTATAGCTTCATATTGCCTTCTATGTATTTTGTATTGGTACCCATAGGCAAGTATTATTTTCAGCCTTAATCAGAGAATTCTCTCTTCCTAATAAATGGCAATGATTTCAGAAATTTCAGGTTGCAAAAATTCTGAGAATGTGTAATGGTCGACAGTTCGTGCCAAACATGAAATTTAAAGGCTGAAACAAAATTTCAGAATTAGAAATGGAAAAATGTATGAAGCAGAAAGAGAAAAAAAGGAAGGCAGGAAGAAAGAAAGAAAGAAAGAAAGAAAGAAAGAAAGAAAGAAAGAAAGAAAGA